>NC_056740.1:451895187-451982687 GCF_019279795.1 Protopterus annectens
TATAACAACTACCGGTATTGACTTAATAAACCCCCTATTCTTTAATTTTAAAATTTTTCCTTTGCATTTTAAAAATTGTCATTTTGGGAAAAAACTTAATTTGCCTTTAAAAAAATTTTTTTTTTGGGTCAATACTTGCTATTACCTTATACACAGTATTGACTTAAGTACACTTAACCTTTATGCTTGTATAAACTTGCATGATAGGATGCATTAAAAACTGGCTTCATTTTGCATTATAAATAGTAAGGATAATATACTTCTATAGTACTTGTTAATAACTCAACAGGTTTGTGCATTCAAACCTTATACTTGGTAATATACAGACATGAATCAGGTAGTATCACCCCATTTGGTATTCAATTTCAACATGAACACGGTATGCACTTCATATACACCTGTATGCACTTGGGTATACAACTTGATACGGTAAGGATTCTATACATTTCTATCTTGTTGCTATACAAATAACTAAAGGGATATTTCTAATGCACATTTCACTTTAAAACACCCTTTATACCGGGGCAAGGGATGTGACCAAAATCACTTTATACCTTTTTACATAATTTGATGAACTACAAATTGGCTTTTAACACCTTGTAACCCTTGGTTTAGATAGACATGAAAAGGTATAGTGCACTTCATATCACACCTTGTCAATCTTGGTTGCATGTATAGACATGAACAGGTATAGTGCACTTCATAACACCTGTCATTCTGGTATG
This sequence comes from Protopterus annectens, assembly GCF_019279795.1. Classification (NCBI taxonomy): domain Eukaryota; kingdom Metazoa; phylum Chordata; order Ceratodontiformes; family Protopteridae; genus Protopterus; species Protopterus annectens. The sequence goes on from NC_056740.1 coordinate 451,895,913, forward strand.
CATAGACTAGACATGAAGCTACAGGTATAGTGCACTTCATATACACACCTTGTCATATCGCTTGGTATGCATAGTACTAGACATGAAGCTACAGGTATACACTTATATACAACCTTGTATGCTGGTATGCATAGTACAGAAAGAAGCTACGATAGTGCACTTCATATACACCCTTGTCATGCATAGTATGCATAAGCTACATAAGTACAGATAGTGCACTTCATATACACTTGTCATATGCTTGGTATGCATAGTACTAGACATGAATACAGGTATAGTCGCTTCATATAACCTTGTCATATCGGTTAGGTTTCATAGTACTAGACATGAAGCTCAGGTATAGTGCATGCATATACCCTTTACATAGCTTGGTATGCATTATAGACATGCTACAGGTTAGTCCCTTTATACACACCTTGTCATACGTTTGTATGCATTATAGACACAGCTTCAGGTATGTGACTGCATAACCCAGACATGAAGTACTTGGTTATAGTACAGACATGAACTACTGTATAGTTGTTTATATACAGACATGCAAGTACAGGTATGCATAGTACTGACATGAAGCTAAGGTATAGTGCACTTATATATACACCTAGACATAGCTTGGTATGCATGCACTGCATAAGCACAGGTATAGTGCACTTCATATACACACCTTGTCAATACTTGGTATGCATAGTACTAGACATAAGCTACAGGTATAGTATTCATATAACCTTGTCAATGCACTTGGTATGCATAGTACTCATGAAGCTACAGGTATAGTGCACTTCATATACACCTTGTCATGTCGCTTGGTATGCATAGTACTAGACATGAAGCTACGGTATAGTGCACTTCATATACACACCTTGTCATTCACTTGGTATGCATAGTACTAGACATGAAGCTACAGGTATAGTGCACTTCATATGCACACCTTGCATAGTCACTTGGTATGCATAGTACTAGACATGAAGCTACAGGTGTAGTGCACTTCATATACACTGAACCGGTATGCATTACTACATACTCAGGTATGTGTCATATACAACTGAACTGGTATGCATTATAACAAGCTACGGTATGCATATATAACATGAGCACGGTATGTGACTACATAGTACTAACCTAAAGAACCATGAAGGCCTAACAGGTATAGGTTTTTTTCAAACTTTTCATATACAAAAAAAAAAAAAAAAAAAAAAAAAAAAAAAACCTTTGTTTTTCCCCATTTTTATTTTCCCCTTGGTATGCATAGTACTAGACATGAAGCTACAAAAGGTTTTTCCCCCCCCTTTTTTTGGGGGGAAAAAAAAAAAAAAAAATTTTTTTCCCCCCCCCCTTTTTTTTTTTTTTTAAATAAAAAAAAAAAAAATTTTTTTCCCCCACTCCTTTTTTTTTTTTTTAAAAAAAAAAAAAATAAATTTTTTTCCCCCCCCCCCCCCCCTTTTTTTTTTTTTTTTTTAAAAAAAAAAAAAAAAAATTTTTTTTCCCCCCCCCCTTTTTTTTTTCTTTTAAAAAAAAAAAAAAAAAATTTTTTATATACACCTTGTCATTCCCTTGGGGGAAAAAAAAAACCTTTTTCCCCCCCCTTTTTGGGGTTGGGAAAATTTTTGGGGTTTTGGGTTTTTCCCCCCTTTCCCCCTTTTATTTTCCAAAAACCAAAAAAAGGGGGGGTTTTTTTTTTTTTTTGGGGAAACCAAAAAAGGGGGGTTTTTTTCCCCTTTCCTTTTTTTCCAAAAACCAAATTTTGGGTTTTAAAAATTTTTTTTTTTTTTAAAAAAAATTTAAAAAATAAAAAAACCCCCTTTTTTTAAAAAAGAAAAATTGGGGGTTTTTATTTTTTTTCAAAAGGGGTTTTTTTAAAAAAAAAAATTTTTTTTTTAAAAAACAAAAAGGGGGGTTTTTTTTAAAAAAAAAAAAATTTTTTTTTTTTTTTAAAAAAAAGGTATTTTAAAAAAAAACCCGGGGGGTTTTTTTTTTTTGGTATGCATTAAAAGAATTTTTTTAAAATTTTTTTTTTTTTAAAAAAAGGTTTAAATTAAAGGGGGTTAATTTCCCCCAAATTTTTGGGGGGTTCCAAAAACTAAATAAGGGGTTTTTCCCAAAAATTTTTTTTTTTTTTTTTAAAAAAAAAAAAATTTTTTTTTTAAAAACCCCCTTTTTGGTTTTTGGGGGAAAAAAAAGGGGGGTTTTTTTTTTTGTTTTTGGGGGGTTGGGTTTGGGTTTTTTAATTTTTTTATCAAACCCCGCATGGCCCCTTTTTTTGGACTTAAATAAAAGGGGGAAATTTTTCCCCTTTTTTTACTTAAATGGGTTAAACTTTAAGGCCCAAAAAATTTTTTTTTCCAAAAACCAAAAAAAGGGGGGAAAACCTTTTCCCCCCCTTTTTTTTTAAAAAAAAAATTCATTTTCACCCTTTTTGGGGTTTTTTGGTTTAAAAAAAAAAAATTTTTTTTTTTTTCCCCCCTTTTTTTTTTAAAAAAAAAAGGGGGCGTTTTTTTTTTCCCCTTTCCTTTTTAAAAAAATTTTAATTTTTTTTTAAAAAATTTTTTTTTGGGGGGGTTTTTTTTTTCCCCTTTAAACCCATTAAAACCCCAAACAATTTTTTTTTTTAAAAAAAGGGGGGTTTTTTAAAATTTTTTTTTGGGGTTGGGAAAATTTTTGGGGGGTTTTTTTACCCTTTTTTTATTTTAAAAAAAAGAAAATTTTGGTTTTTCCCCCCTTTCCCCTTCCTTGGTTTAAAAAAAAAAATTTTGGCCCAAAAACACCCTTTTTCCTTTTAAAAAAAAAAATTTTGGCCCAAAAAATTTTAAAAACCTTTTTAAAAAAAAAAATTTGGGCCCAAAACCCCTTTCCTTGGTTTTTGGGGGAAAAAGAAAAAAGGGGGAATTCAATTTTTTTGGGTTTTTTTAAAAAAAAGAAAATTTTGGGTTTTTCCCCCCTTTCCCCCTTGGGTTTTTTTAAAAAACGAAAAAATTTTTCCCCCCCCTTTTAAAACCTTTTTAAAAAAAAAAATTTTGGCCCAAAAACACCCTTTTTCCTTTTTAAAAAACCAAAAAAAGGGGGGAAAAAAAATTTTTTTTTTGGAAATTTTTTTAAAAACCAAAAAAAGGGGGGAAAAATTTTTCCCCCTTTTATTTTTTAACATTCTAAATTAAAAAATAAAAAAACCCCTTTTATTTTTAACATTCTAAATTAAAAAATAAAAACCCCCCCCCTTTTTCCCTTTTTAATTTTAAAAAAATATAGGTTTTTTTTTGGGGGGGAAAAAAAACCCGGGGTTTTTTTAAAAAAATTTTTTCCGGGGAATTCCAAAAAAAAAATGGTTCATAAATTTTTTAAAAAAAAATTTTTTTTTAACATTTTCCCCGGGGTTTTTTCATAAAAAAATTTTTAAATTTTAACAAAACCCCCTTTGGGTTTTAAAAAAAAAAAGGGGATTAAAAAAACCCCGGGGGTTTTTTTTTTTTTTTTTTTTTTTTTGGGGCCTTTAAAAACCCCCCCAAAAAAATTTTTTAAAAAAAATTTTTGACGGGGAATTCCCAAAAAAAAAATTTTTTAAAAAATTTTTTCCCTTTTGCAAAAAAAATTTTTTTTTAAGGAAATTTTTCCCCTTTTTTCCCCTTTTGCAAAAAAAATTTTTTTTGGGGGGGTTTTCCTTTTAAGGTTTTTTTAACAAAGGAAATTTTTTTTTAAAAAAAACCCCCCCCCCCTTTTTTTAAAAAAGGAAATTTTTTTTTAAAAAACCTTTTAATTTTTTTTAAAAAGGAAATTTTTTTTAACAAAACCCCCTTTTAAAAATTTTTTAAAAAAAATTTTTGTTCGGGGAATTCCAAAAAAAAAGGGGTTTTTTTAACAAAACCCCCTTTTGGTTCATAAATTTTTTAAAAAAAAATTTTTTTTTTTAAAAAAGGAAGGGGTTTTTTTAACCCCCGGAAATTTTTTTTAAAAAACTTTTAATTTTTTTTAAAAAACCTTAAGGGGGAAAAAAAACCTTTTTAAAAAATTTTTTAAAAAAAAAAAGGGGTTTTTTTAAAAAAAATTTTCCCAAAAAAAAATGGGGTTTGGGTTTTTTAAATATTTGTTTTTTTCATTAAATTGGAAAGAAAAAAAACCCCAATTTTAAAATTTTTCATTAAAAAAAAAAATTTTAATTTTTTTTTTTTTCCCCGGGAAAATTTTTGGGGGGTTTTTTAAAAATTTTTTTTTTTTGGGAAACGAAAATTGGGGAATTCTTTTTTTTTTTTAAAAAAAAAAAAGGGTTTTTCAACCCCCTTTTTTTTTTTGGGGAAACGAAAAGGGGGGAAAAATTTTTTTTAAAAAGCCCCCCCCAAAAAAAAAAAAAAATTTGGGGATTTTTTTTTGGTTGGGGAAAAAACCCCTTTTTTGGGTTTTAAAAAAAAAACTTTGGTATTTTAAAAAAAACCCCTTTTTTTTTAAAAACCCCGCATTGGGGGAAGGATAGTCCCATTAAAACCCAAACACTTTATCAATTTAAAATTAAAATTTTTTGGGTTTTAAAACCCCTTTAAAAACCCCTTTTATTTTTTATCATTCTGGGGGGGTTTTTTTTTTTTTTGGATTTGGGTTAAAAAACAGGAAAATTTTTTTTTCCCCCCCTTTTTTTTAAAAAAAAAAATTTTGGCCCCAAAACCCCCCCCAAAAACCCTTTGGGATGCATAGTACTAGCATGAAGCTTCAGGTTAAGGAAAAACCCCCTTTTTTTTATTTGGTTAAGGGGGCCCCCCTTTTTTTTTTTAACCCTTTTAAAAAGGGGGGGTTTTTTTTAAAAAAAAAATTTTTCCTTTATCAAAAAGACGGTTTTTTTTAAAAAAACCCCTTTTTTTTTAACATTTTAAAAAGGGTTTTTTTTAAAAAACCTTTTGGTTGGGTTTTTAAAAAAACCCCCTTTTTTTCCTTTAAAAAAAGGGGTTTTTTTAAAAAAAAAAATTTTTTTTTTAAAAAAAAAAAGGGGTTTTTTTAAAAAAAAAAATTTTTTTTTTAAAAAAAAAAAGGGGTTTTTTTAAAAAAAAAATTTTTTTTTTCTTGGAAAGAAAAGGGGGAAAACCCTTTAATTTTAAACCCTTTTATATTTAAAAAAAATTTTTTTAAAAAAAAAACCCCAATTTTAAACCCTTTTATATTTTTATTTTAAAAAAAAGAAAAAATTTTTTTTTTTAAAAAAAACCTTTTAATTTTTTAGTTAAAAAGGGGGTTTTTTTTTCACACCTTGTTATATTTTGGGGGGAAAAGGGGTTTTTCAAAACCCCCCTTTTTCCCCGGGAAAGAAGGGGGGGTTTTTTTTTTTTTTTCATTAAATTGGAAAGAAAAGGGGGGGCCCCCCCCCCCCCTTTTTTGGGTTTTAAAAGGGGTTAATTTCAATTGTTTTTTTTTTGGGGGGGAAAAAAAACCCCTTTTTTTTACCCCTTTTTTCCCCTTTTGCAAAAAAAATTTTTTTTGGGGGGGTTTTTCCCCTTTTTTCCCCTTTTGCAATTTCCCTTTTTTTCGGGGAATTCCCAAAAAAGGGGGTTTTTTAAAAAAAAATTTTTTTTTTAAAAAAAAATTTTTAAATTTTAACAAAGGGATTCCCAAAAAAACCCCGCATGGCCCCTTTTTTTGGACTTAAATAAATTTGGAAAAATTTTTTTTTTTTTGGGGGGGAAAAAAAACCCCTTTTTTTTTTTAATTTTAAAAATAGTTTCCCTTTAAAAAAATTTTTTTTTTTTTAAGGGGTTTTTTTAAAAAAAAAAAAAAAGGAAGGGTTTTTCATAAAAAAATTTGGAAAAGGGGTTTTTAAAAAAATTTTTATTTTTCCCCTTCTAAATTAAAAAAAAATTTTTCATAAATTTTTTAAAAAAATTTGGGTTTTTTAAAATTTTTTTTTTGGTTTTTTAAAAAAAAAAAAAAAATACAATAATTTTTTTTTTTTCCCCCTTTTTAAAAGGGGTTAATTTCAATTGTTTTTTAAAAAATTTCAAAAGGGGTTAATTCAATTGTTTTTTTTTTGGAATTTTTTTTAAAAAAAAAAAAAATTTTTTTTTTAAAAAAAAAAAGGGAGTTTTTTTAAAAAAAAAAATTTTTTTTTTTTTTTGGGGGGGAAAAAAAACAATTGTTTTTTAAAATTGTTAAATTTTTCAAAAGGGGTTAATTTCAATTGTTCACTTTTCCCCCAAAGGGGGGAAAAAAAACCCCTTTTAACCTTTTTTCCCCCCGGGGGTTTTTTAAAATTAAAAATTTTTTTCCCCCCCCGCAAAGGGGTTTTTTAAAATTAAAATTTTTTTTTTTTTCCCCCCGGGGGTTTTTTAAAATTAAACCGGGGTTTTTTTAAAAAAAAAAAGGGGGGTTTTTTTAAAAAAAAAAATTTTTTTTTTTTTTAAAAAACAGGATAGTCCCAAAAAAAACCCGGGGTTTTTTTTTTTTTTTTTTTTAAAAAAAAAAAACCCGGGGTTTTTTTTAAAAAAAAAAAAGGATAGTCCCATTAAAAGGGATATTTTTCATAAAAAATTTTTAAATTTTAACAAACCGGTTGGGGTTTTAAAAAACCCCCTTTTGGTTCATAAAAAACCCCCCCCTATTTTTTAAAAAAAAAAAAATTTTTTTTTTAAAAAAAATTTTGGGGGAAGGATAGTCCCATTAAAATTTTTCCCCCCCCTTTTTTTTTCATTTTAAAAAATAGTCCCATAAAAGGGATAGGGGGAAAAAAACCCCGGTTTTTTAAATTTTAACAAAACCCCCCTTTTTTTTTTTAAAAAAAAAAATTTTTTTTTAAAAAAAATTTTTTTTTAAAAAAAAAACCAAGGATAGTCCCATTAAAACCCAAACACTTTATCAATTTTTGGGTTCAAAAGGGGTTAATTTTCAATTGTTTTTTTCCCCCAAAACCGGTAATTTTTTTTAAAAAAAAAATTTTTCCCCTTTTTTTTTGGGAAAAGGGGGGTTTTTTTTTTTTCCTTTATTTAATTTGTTAAATAAATAAGGGTTTTTTTCCCCCCCCTTTAAATTTTTAAAAAAAAAAATTTTTTTTTCCCCCCCCCTTTTTTTGGGGGGAAAAAAAAAAAAAAAAAATTTTTTATATACACACCTTGTCATTTTTTTTATAAAAAGGCCTTTTTCCCCCCCCTTTTTTTGGGGGGAAAAAAAAAAAAAAAAAATTTTTTTTCCCCCCCCCTTTTTTTTTAAAAAAAAACCCCTTTTTTTTTTTTTTGGGTTTTTTTAAAAAAAAAAAAAACCCCCCCCTTTTTTTTTTAAAAATTTTTTTAAAAAGGGTTTTAAAATTAAAAATTTTTTAAACCTTTTTTTTTTTTTTTAAAAAAAAAAAACCCGGGGTTTTCCCAAAAAAACCTTTTTTTGGGGCCTTTAAAAAACCCCCCTTTTTTTTAACATTTTCCCCTTTTGGTTAAAACCCCGCATTGGGGGTTTTTTAAACCCCTTTTTTTTTTGTTAAATTTTTCAAAAGGGGTTAATTTCAATTTTTTTTTTTTTAAACTTGGAAAGAAAAAAAACCCCAATTTTAAACCTTTTATATTTTTTTTTTTTAAAAAAAAAATTTTAATTTTTTTTTAAAAATTTTGGGTAATTTGTTAAATAAATAAGGGTTTTTCAACCTTTCCTTGTTTTTTAATTTGTTAAAAAAAAATTTTTTTTTTAAAAAAATTTTTTTTTTTTTTTTTATTAAAAAAAAAAAATTTTTTTTTTTACCCCCTTTTTTTTTTTAAAAAGGCCTTTTTCCCCCCCCCTTTTCAATTGGTTTTTGGGGGAAAAAGAAAAAAGGGGGAAATTTTCAATTTCCCCCCCTTTTTTTTAATTTGTTAAATAAATAAGGGTTTTTCCCAAAACCCCCCTTTTTTCCCCGGGAAAATTTTTGGGGGGTTTTTTAAAAATTTTTTTTTTCCCGGGGGAAAAAATTCATTTTCACCCTTTTCCCCCCCCAAAAGGGGAAAAAATTCATTTTCACCTTTTTTTGGTATTAAAAAAAAAAATTTTGGCCCAAAAACCTTTTGTCAACCTTTTTAAAAAAAAAAATTTTGGCCCAAAAAAATTTTTTTTTTTTTTAAAAAAAAAAACCCCACCTTTTTCCCCCGGGGAAAAATTTTTCATTCTAAATTAAAAAATAAACCCCTTTAAAAAATTTTTTTTTAACCCGGAAAGAAAAAAAACCCCAATTTTAAAATTTTTTAAACCTTTTTAATTTTAAAAAAAAATTTTTTAAAAAAATTTTTAAAAAGGGGAATTCCCAAAAAAAAAAATTTTTTAAAAAAAATTTTTTCCGGGGAATTCCCAAAAAAAAATTTTTTTTTAAAAATTTTTTTTGGGGGGCCCCTTTAAATCCTTGGGAAAAAGGTTTTTGGGCCCCCTTCCTTTCATTCAAAATTTTTTTTGGGAAAAACCCCAAAACCCCCCCGGAAAGGGGTTTTTCCCCGGCCCCCCCCCTTTTTTTTTTTCCCCCCTTTTTTGGAAAAAAAAACCCCTTTTTGGGAAAAGCTTTTTAAAAAAAGGGGTTTTCCCAAAAATTTTTCCCCCCCCTTTCCTTGGTTTTTTAAAAAAAAAATTTTTTTCCCCCCCAAATTTTTTTTCCAGAATTTAACCCCCCTTTTCCCCCTTTTTCCCCAAATTTTTTTAAAAAAGGGGGGGTTTTTTTTTTTCCCCCCCCCCCTTTTTTTTTTTTTGGGGGAACCCCAAAAAAACAAAAACCCTATTTCCCCCTTTTGTTTTTTTTGGGTTTTTTTTTTAAAAAGGGGCCCCCCCCTTTTTTTTTTTTTGGGGGGTTTATGCATAAAAGGGCCCCGGGGGTTTTTTTTCCCCCTTTGGCCTTTGGAAACCCCAAAAAAAAAAAACCCCTTTTTTTTTTTCCCCCCCAAAAAAACAAAAAACCCCCCCACCCCCCCCCCCCCCTTTTTAAAAAAAAAACAAAAAACCCCCCCAAACACACCCCAAAAAACCTTTTTCCCCCCAAAAAAAAGGAAAAATTTTTTTTTTTGTAAAGGGGAAAAAAAAATTTTTTAAAAAATTTTTTTAAAGGGAATTGGGGGGAAAAAAAAAAAATTGGGGAAAAAAAAAAGGAAAATTTTTAGGCAAACCCAATTTGGGTTTCGACATGAAGCTACAGGTATAGTGCACTTCATATACACACCTTGTCATATCACTTAGTATGCATAGTACTAGACATGAAGCTACAGGTATAGTGTACTTCATATACATACCTTGTCATATTGGCTGCTGTCGTTGCAGACTGGAAATGCTTGGAAAGACAGGTATACAGATGGCCTTTGGTAAGTTCTTCTCATCAAATACATTGCACCGTGCTGTACTGTACGGTAATGGACATTACCAAGCTACTGCATCCCCAAACGACACATGGGTGTTGTTGCCAGCCAAGCTCCCACATCAAAGTCAGTCTCTCAGGTATGACTGCCTCTTTTACTTGGTTGGCAAATATCACAAAAGCTCCCCCACCTCTATGAAATGCTTCTGTGTCAATAATCCACATAGTGGACCTGTGTGTCAAAATTTCTTGTGCCTTTTCCTTTGCACTTGATGTCATATCATTAACCTCTTGTAGGAATCTATTATGTCCACTCACAACGCTGACATTCTGCAGTAGCCCCTGCCAGATCTGACCCTGGCACTGCTCATCTGCAGCACTTTTGCCGAGGAGATGCTACCATTTTTGGAAAGGGCCTGCAGTAGTTTCATTCTCCTGCTAGTGACCTTTTCTAAGTGTTACCTTCCTTGGATGACAGTGCTGATACCTTAACACAAAAGGACAACATATCTCATTCATTTGGTGTATATATTATGTTGTGGTCTTTAAATTATTATGACTGTGGCCCACTCCCTTTTATATGACTTGGTTAAGAGTTGCAGTTATTGCTATGCATAGCCTTAGCTCCCTTTTGATGCTGTGCTCATGTATCCACATACAGCCTTGGAACCCACACCAAATCTGGCATGTAATTACTGCAGTATCCTATATTCACAGGTTAATTTGTGCACACACACACACACACACACACACACACACACACACACACACACACACACACACGCACACACACACACACACACACACACACACACACACACACACACACACACACACACACACACACACACACACACACACACACACACACACACACACACATACTTACACACGCACAGACAAACAGCCAGATAATTGAGTGTCCTGTCAGTGTGAGAAGGTACACATACAAAAAGACATGTGCCTCTCCCCATCAGTCACCACAGGGTTTGTAGTTTTGAATGAGGTAGTTAGCCAGTGTGATAATAGCAGGTAGACAGCATGGAGATCATGCAGATCAAGTCAAATACTGCCAATGTCAGTGAATCAGTACCTATAGGCAGTGCACTATCCATGCATAGTGATATGAGCCATGCAAATTATGTTACTGTCCATGCATATCAGTGCAAGCTGTGTACATTGTGTTTAGCATGAAGCTTGTGCCCCCTGTGCCTGGGCATTTACACAAGTGTTAACTTAATGCCATGGTGCAGTGTTACACTGTGAAACATGTAATTTGCACATGGTATTTGCGGACCATGTGCTCCTCAAATGGATGAGCTGAGTATACTAGGACACATCTGAGAGTGGTAGATACGGTCCACATCTGAGAGTGGTAGGTACAGGCCACATCTGAGAGTGGTAGATACAGGCCACATCTGAGAGTGGTAGATACAGGCCACATCTGAGAGTGGTAGGTACAGGCCACATCTGAGAGTGGTAGATACAGGCCACATCTGAGAGTGGTAGATACAGGCCACATCTGAGATTGGTAGATACAGGCCACATCTGAGAGTGGTAGATACAGAGCTACTGCATGCCTTGGTAGTGTAAGTGGGAGTTTCTTACTAATTCTGCACAGGAATTTTAGGAGCACCTGTTGGGCCAGTCAAGTGACCCAGTGAAGAAGGCAGACACCTTGTATGAGCCAATAGAGGCATTGAGAGATGCCAGTGACATCACCTTCTGGGCAGTGTCACCATCCTGGCCACCACGTACAGCTTGAGGTAGATGTACAAGACAGTGAGCCAGATGTGTACCATAAGAATATTTTATATCGTTGGTATGATCGTCTTGTAGTACAGGCACATTGTTGTACTTCTGTGCTTAAATGCTATATGCTCTATGCATTGCTGTAACACAGATGGATGCAGCAGAAGGCAGTGGGATGTGTATGTGTTCTATGCCAGTGCACTGTAAAACTGTACCTGTGTTTGTATCATGTATGTTGTGTTAATGTTTTCTCAGTGTGTCCTGCTTCTACAAGTCTGGCTGCAGAAAAGAAGGAGAGACCATGTGCTCACCTCATCTCCTACAGCTACTGCAACTGGTGCTGACAGACCAATGCCTACCAGATCTGCTTCTCAGACATGGTTATGATCCCCTCCTCTGGAGGTGATCTGCAAGTGGCACTGCTGCTCTTGGCATCTACCTCTCAGGTGATCTGCGTGTGACACTGCCGCTCTTGGCGTCTGCCTCTCAGGCGATCTGCATGTGACACTGCTGCTCTTGGCATCTGCCTCTCAGGTGATCTGCATGTGACACTGCCACTCTTGGCGTCTACCTCTCAGGTGATCTGCACGTGACACTGCTGCTCTCGGTGTCTGACTCTCAGGTGATCTGCATGTGACACTGCTGCTCTTGGCGTCTGCCTCTCAGAAGCTGTGGGAGAATCCTCACCTAAAGGAGGACTGGAGGTGCCTCCACTGTTATCCCACTGCAGAGACTGGTTGCTGCTGTGGTGCATTGGGAGTTGGATGCCCACTTTGGGAACATGAAGTTCTTCGTATTCATAAGTTCATAGCTACGTACTAGGCTATTGGACCTAGAGCCTATATAAGCCTAGCCAAAAAGGTACCCTGGCCTTCACCACCCAAAAAAAATATTTTCATGTGCCCCTGTTGAGCAGATCCACAGAGGTGATCCCCGGGGTGAATTTCCTATTTCCCATCCAATCATCAAGATTTTTGTTGAAGAGTGCTAATGAGGAGCTTTGTTTGATAAAGATAGGTAGTTTGTTCTAGAGTATGGGAAGTCTCTTGGACAGGAATCTATCCCTCCAGCATGTTCTGTTTATTGTATGACAAGGTTTAGGTTCCTAGAATGTGTAGCTGGGAAGGATTGGGATTTGGAGCATGTCCAACAGCTCTGGGTTTGACATAGCTTTGTATGTTAGGCAGAGATTGCCTCTGAGTAGGCGATATGTGACGAGTAAAGCTGAAGTTTTTTGAGATGGTCTGCATAGGGCATCTGTTAGAGGCCAGTAATCCTCTTTGTGAGGTATTTCTGTGGCCTTTCCAGTTCATTCACACTGCTGTATGACTGTTCCTGCCATATGCTACTATACTGGTAGCATTCATACAATTGCTGTGGCTCTGGTTTCTTCTGCTGTCCTTTACTCGGCATGCAGGCACACACACCCTGCCCACTACACATATAATTAACACTCTCTGAGCTTTGCACAGACAGACCCTTAGACATTAGTGATGGGCATATGTGCAGTAGTTGTCTATGAACTGCAACCCTTTTTACACACTATTTTAAAGACAGAATTGTTTCTGTATGTAATTATTGTGCTGTGCCATCTTGTTGTATTACTTGCCAAACTGCTAGTATCTTGTTGGTCTTATACCCTGTATTATTAGTGCCTATTCTGCAAATCCTACCTCAGATTTACCCAGCTTGTTTTACTTTATTTTAGTGATTTTCAGAAGTTCTTGTCATTATAAAGTTTAATTTGTAATGCTTTACAGGTTATACATCATTCTTATTACCCCTTCTAATGTCAAATAAATAATTCACTAAATTACCTCTTACCCATCAACATGCTAGTCTCTATTTCAATACTATAGCTAGAACTTGGAATACAATTTCTATATCAGTTGGGTCTATTATACACCTTCATTTTTCAAACCATTACTAAAAGACATCCTGTCTGCCTCCTGGCTTTGTCTCTGCTCCTCTTCCTCTGGGACATAGCTCTCTAACACCCTTCATCACCTATATTTTTTAATCTGTCACTGATAAGGGTTGCTTTCTGTTTCACCTTCTGCATTTTGTTTTCTGTTTTAAGAAATCTCCTTGGCCTGGTGTTTTTGTTCTATATAAGAGACAGACACTTTTATCTAGCCTGCATATTTCACATGTTTTTTCATTGCTTAAATATTTTATTGAGTGATACCTAAACACATGGTGAATTTCTGGGTCTTTGTCATTTTCTGAAAAGATTTCAAGACTGCATAAACTAAAAGCACTGCTGGTGGTTCTCTGCTAGCTTTCATCCCCCCCCCCCCTTGATTGATCTGCTTTTTTAAACCTGGTGATTTTAAGATGACCACCCTTAATGTAAATTGAGCTTAATAAGCTCCTCATTTCTGCACTACTGTTGATAATATTGAATAATTTATTTGCCTTTCCTTGTGTTTTTATTGAAAAACTGCACTTTGCCTCTCATTGTTCGTTGTACTGATTTACTTGCTCTGAGTTCATTATCTAGCTAGCTGTTGGATAAAGTAGGGTATTTTTACACTGTAGCAAGCACATGTTTTTATATCAAGGCCAGTGGATTCTCTTTCTAGTTCCTGGGAGGTAGCCTGGTCTGTTTAGGTAGGGGAAACACTTGAGATTTCTGCCTGTAGTTTTATTGGCTGGAGTACTTATTAACCAGCTTATCTTGCTTTTAGTGCCTCTATAAATTATGTACAGTTGAGTGGTTCTTGACTTGTTTATACAAAGCAAAGTACATTTATTGAATAAACACACTTTTAGGAGCTGTTTAAAGTACACTGCTGTAGCCATACCTTTAAGTCTGCTTGGGGTAGCATTTTGTATCTTTTAAGTTTGTTTGTGGTAGCATTTCACTCCTGTCACTCCTTTACTGTGCATTTCCATTAGGAGGACTGAGATTATTCATCTAGTGGCAATAGGTGTTTACCTGGTCTATCTAAGCTGCGAAGCATGCAAATGGCTCTAAGCATATTTTTGCACTCCTTTTATATACTCTGACAGTACTTTAGCAGTTTCAAAAACTGTACTGTCTGCTGCTGTTTTAAGTGATTAATTACATTGTATTACATTGTATCTGTTAGTTGCAGGGCTGCTGTAGGTAGTTTGTGTGGTCTTGTTACACCTTGGCTCCAAACCAGCTATTCTACATTAAGAATGTGTTTTTCTGCACTCTTGTGGCAGAAGTGTGCTGATCTAACCTGTTTGAGTTGGGAATTGCTGGAGGCAGTTAACTTAAAACTTGTTTCTCTTTGCTTGTATTTAAGCCTCTGCTTTCACCTGGAGCAGTCCACTACTGAAAATACAAAACTAAGTATTTTCCCTTCTCTTATATACTGTGACTATACTTTAGCAGTTTCTTAAGCTATTTGCTGTTATTTTTGCACTTTATAGCACAAATAATTTGTACTGTCTACTGCTGCCTTAAGTTGTTAATTGCACTGTATTACATTGTATCTGTTTGCTCTAGGGCTGTTGTATGTCGTTTGTATGGCCTTGTTACACCTGGGCTCCAAACCAGCTACTCTACATTAAGGAGGTGTTTTTCTGCACCCTTGTGGCAGAAGTGTGCTAACCTAACCTGTCTGACTTGGTTGGGGATTACTAGTAGAAGGCTTATTGTGTGCTTTCCTGATTGGTAGTTAGCTTAACACTTGTTTCTGTTTGCTCATATTTAAGCCTTGCATTTTTGTGGTGATGCTCTTCATGTGGTGGTGATTAGCAGTGCCTTTGTATAGATTAAATGCCTAGAAGCTCAGTTTTTCCTTAACCAGCTGTCAGTGAAACCCTTCCAGGCTTTCCTGCTGCTCCAGAAGAAACTCAGTTGCACACTGAGCAGTGTTGCCTTATTGATCAACCTTAGCCTACACAAAATATAGGTCCAGCTTGTAGTCTCAGCACTACCAGCACAGTCCTGTCAAATTAACCCATTCCCTTTCCTAATAAAACACACAGAAAGAGCATGCTGTCATGGATGGGCAGTTTCTCATCCTCTCTCTGGCCAGCCTGATAAGCATGAGCATCCTGAGGCAATGTAGCAATTGTTGTGTGCATGCTTACAACCACTTACTCCTGAAACAAACAAATACTTTATCTGAGAGATGTAGTTACACTATGAAGTTAATGGCAAGACTCTCGCATAACAACAAATTGAATGCCAAACAAGTTGTCAGCACACAAACACACACTCACCACACTAAGTAAGGATATGAAAGACACAATCTGAACAGGCTGAAGAAATATTTAATAAATCCCAAGTCAAGTTGTAGCAAAGTAAAAGCAATACTTGTTGATATAAGACTCACAATACAAACGAGCAGTCGTGATAAGCGCTTTCGTTTGGCTATGCCAAACATTTTCAAACAAGAGTATCGTCATTTCCTGCCATTTAAATAATGCAATCTCAATGATGCGATACATTGTAGCTATTAGTCCGTTCCAAATTCTTTAAAATGATGCGATACATTGTAGCTATTAGTCCGTTCTGAATTCTTTAACATGACCAACCTCTAAAAACAGACAGTTCATAAACAGAAAAATAAAATAGATTGAGTTATAAAACCTTTAAGCATGTTAAAAACATGTTGTATATTACATTTGCATCTATGAAAAATATGTATATGTAGAGAGAATGTATATACCTATGCCAAATTAATAAATGTACCATGATCTATTTAAAATATTTAAAGTGTGTATAACCTTTTTATATTTCTCAACCTAAATATGTGTGCTATGTAAATTGAAAATACATGATCATGAAATGCCAAGTCACGTGCAGTACATTGAATAAATGCACGTATAGATGTACGAACGAACACCATTGACTATATGAAAGATATTTTGTATATAAAAAATTTTATTGTGTACATGATTCATATTAATCTATTTATTATTTCATTTTAAATACTTTAAATATTAAAATAAAATTTTAAAATTTTTTAAAAGTGTGTGTATTGAATATGTATCTATATGTATAAAAAATAAATAAATAAGTATTGTAATCACATAGGTGTCTATATTTTTGTAATTTTATAATTTTATGATTTTATTATTTTGTAATACAACCCAAAAAATATATAATTGTATGAATTAATATATGTTTAAATAAGTAAATATATGAATTCTATTAAAATGTGAACTATCTTTCTAGAGCTTTTAATCTTAAAATACTTCCAATGGAAATAGCACTGTTAAGTCCTGGCCAATTATGAGCATTAACTCTGATTTGCCATTGCAATTCCATTTTTTCTAATAACGATTGCCATGCTCCTCCCCTTGATTGCCATGCTCCTCCCCTTGATTGCTATGCTCCTCCCCTTGTATCCAATTGTAAAATATCCAAAATGATGAATATGAATGAATGTGATGTATGTATGTTAACATGTTTTGCTAAAGCATTTGTTTCGATGCCATCACGTATAGCTCGAACATGTTCACCCATGAGATCCTTTAATTTCCTTTCAGTTTTTCCTATATAAAAATTGGAACAGATGGAACATATAGCACAATATACAATTTTTTCAGTATTACAATTGAATCTCCCCTTGATTCTGAGGTCAACTCCATTAATATTTACAGAAGTAGTTTCTAAAACATAACAACAATATTTACACCTACCACATTTGTGCATTTTACCGTGTCTAAATATTCGTGAACTTTCTAAACACTTTTTTAAATTTCTTCCTTTTTTTATATACTATTGATGGAATGTAATTAAAGTGGTGGTGTAGTGAAAGATCAGCAGTTAGTAAATTCCAGTTCTGTATGAGGATATCTCGTACAAGATGACTGTCAGTGTTGAATGCAGTGATAAAACTTTTGTTAAAATTTTTAACAGTAGTGTTCTCATTTCTATTCATAATATTACTTTTGTTGTTATTGGGACGCGCAATGTTTAAATTCACTTCACAGTCACTTAAATTATGTGACTCATCAAACCCAGTGTTTGTTGGTAATGAATCAATTTCTACAGTGGGAGTGTGATTAATTAGAGGTTTGAAATGACCTCTTGTCGCGTTTTATTATTACTTCATTCATAGTATTGTCTATCATCTGAACCAGATAACCTCTGCATTTAAACATCTCACTTAGAAAAAAGCATTCAGATATGAAGTCTTCCCTACTGCTAACCATTCTTGCTGCTCTGACGAACTGCCCTTTAAGAACGGCTTTCTTTTGTGTGTAGGGATGACAGCTATCGAAATGCAGGAAATTATTACTGTAGGTTTCCTTTCGGAATATTTTAGATCTGTAAGTTTGATTGTTATAATCTTTTTGTAAGAGAACATCTAAGTAAGATATACTATATTCTTATTCTTTACTGCTGTGAATTTTAAAAAGAAAGTCCTGTTTATGTAAATTAAAAATTCATCTATCATTCCTTCTTCACCACTCCACAAAATAAATGTCATCTAGAAACCGCAAGTATATTTTACACAAACTAAAAAAGGGGGATTCAAAAATGTATGAAATACTAAATAGATTAATATGAATCATATACACAATACCATTTTTTATATACAAAATATTTTTCATATAGTCAATGGTGCTCGTCATATCTGGTTTATCAGTGCTCTCATTGTCTTGACACTAAGTAAGGACATGACACATAAACCCACATATGGGGGGTATTCACTAGTAACTTACCAAAAGATCAGAGGCCTCCCAAACAGAAACCACTTACACACATAACAATGCAAAAAAATCACAACACATAATAACACACACACCAGTGTCCCAACAAATAAACCCATATACGTCACTCGATGGGTTGCCAACTGGCTTACTGACAGAACCCACACTGTAAAAGTAGCTGACTCCAAATCCAGCTCCAGACAAGTGACAAAGTGGAGCATCTCAGGGTTCAGTGCTGGGACCGTTCTTGTTTGGCATCTACTTCTCCGAAGTACAGGCCAAAGGGATTCTGGCTAACAAAGTTCGCAGATGACTGCAAACTGGGAGCTATTACTGAATCCCCAAATGATGTGGCTACTCTACAAAAGGGCTTTACAGAAACAGATGCTTGGTGCCTGAGCCATGGGCTCAAGCTCAATGCCAAGAAATGTATAGTTATCCCCTTTGGGAAAAAACATGTACCCATAAATTACCACATAGGTGGCAGTACATTAAACACCAAAAGTGTGATAAGAGACTTAGGGACATAGGTGGACAGTGGTCTCACCTTCGATAACCACATCACCACAACAGTCAGGAAATCCTTCTATGTGGCACACCTCATCACTAAGGGCTTTTCATCCAGAAAAAGGAGGTCTTTGTCCCACTGTACTCATCCCTCATTAGACCCATTATAGAATACAATGCCCCGTTTGGTATGTACCTCTCAAGACATCTGCAACAACTGGAAAGGCCACAGAAATACCTCACTAAAAGAACCACATGCCTAAAGCAAATGCCGTACACTGACCACCTTAAAAAACTCCAGCTATACTCTGTCACATATCGTCTACTCAGAGGCGATCTCTGCTTAACATACAAGGCCATGTCAAACCCTGAGCTGTTGGACATGCTACACTTAAAGAAATCCCAATCCCTCAGAGCCACACACTCCACCTTGTCATCACAATAAATAAAACATGCTGGAGGGATAGGTTCCTGACCCAGAGACTCCCCAGACTCTGGAATAGACTGCCCATACATATTAAGCAGAGCACCTCTTTGGCCCTCTTCAAAAGGAACCTTGATGATTTGTTGAGAGAAAGGAAATTCACCCTGAGGATCATGTCAGTCGCCCTGCTAGACAGGGGTCCAGGGAAGTAAATAGTGTGGGAAGAAATAGCCAGGGAATTGTTATGGCTAGGCTTGTATAGGCCCTAGGGCTGATAGCCTACTACCAACCTATGAACCTATGAACCTATAAGGAGTAACACCACAAAACCTAATGTATTGGTCACAGGTGGCTTTATTGTTAGACACACAGATGTTCCCCTCACCAGGCTGGATAAGGAGTGGGTTACGGTTAGTTGACTGTCAGGTGCCAGGATTAGTCAAGTCACTCAACCACAAGTACCAGTAACCCAATGTCATAGTCCATGTGGGGGTGAATGACTTGAGAGATACCTCACTGGACTATATGAAGAGAGTCATGACTGAGTTCTCAGATTATGTGTCACATGCAGGTATAAGCCTAACTTTAAGCAGCATTCTACCTTCTCAAAGGAAGATGCCACAATACAAACAAAAAATGATTGCCTTTAACAATTAGCTTAGCTTCTGGTGTCAGTCCAAGGGACACCAATGTCTGTCAGCCCAGGAAGACATGGTCGATAGGCCACGCTGCTTTCCAAGAGATGGTCTGTACCTATCTGCTCTAGCTTTCAGATATTGGCAACGACATTAGCCACCCCATTGCGCCTTTTTTAGGCAGTGTCAAAATAACCAACCTCCCAACATAACAAAATCTTGTCTATATAAACTCAAGGTACTCCTACATAATGCTAGGAGTCTAACCAAGAAACTGCACTCCTTCACTCCCTGGAAGCACTCCTCACTTTGGAAGATGCTGACATCTGTGCAGTCACCAAGACATGCTTCGAAGACACAGAAAGTACCCCAGCCGTGCAGGGCTACAATGCCTTCCATATGTTCAGATCACAAACTGAGCATGTAAGAACCAAAGGAGAAGGTATATCCATCTTCATTAAGGATATGTACACCTAAACTGGTAAAAGAGTATGACTCTCTTGAGGTACTCTATGTCCAACTAATTACAGGCAAAGCTCCCTACCAAATCATAGCTAGCTATAGGTCACCCACCATGAAACAGAAGAAGCATACTTTATACCTGGACTTACTGATTTTAATTATCCTACCATCAACTGGGAAACATATATGACCACAAACATGCTGGCTTGGTGGTTCTTGGACTTTGTCAATGCAAATGCACTGGAACAGCTAATCAGCACACCCACAACAGGCTCAAATGTCCTGAACATAGTTCTCACTAACATGGGAGAATATTGCACCCCTCACCCTTGTGATGTCCTACCTGGTAAGATTGGTCCATAAATCAGTCTAGTCCAATGTAATTAGAAGACCAGATACCCCATCAAGCTCAAAAATGCTTAAGAAGATTTCAAAGACAAATTACCTCCCACTAAGTGATGGTTTAAGAAGTTTTAAAGCCATCTTGAAAACAGATAATGTGGACTGCTATGCAGAGGTGTACACCAATGGCCTGTATAACCACTTAAGCAGTTGTATAGAATGGGCTGTACCTGATTAGATTGAAATCAGGTCTTGCCAAAAAAACAAGCCACACTGGTGCACCCCTAGTATAAACAGGCTATACAACAAGAGAGTGAAACTAATGTCCAAGAACAAATAGGAACTGGCTCAGCAGAGGAATAAATCCTTCTCTAGCTTAAGCAAACAAACAAATCAGAGATCTTGTCAAGTCCTCCAAAGCTAATTATGAAGCAAAAATATCCTCCCTGGCTAAGGAAAATCACAAGGCATTCTTTACCTACATCCAAAATCTGAAAAGGAATACCCAGCTATGTGCTGAACTGGTTGTGGATGGCACCACCTACACTCAACCAAGGGTAATGGCCAACCTGCTAGCTGCCGGATTTGGAGTAGACTTCACCCCCCATCCTCTCCGGTCATCCTCATGAAATATAACAAGAAAACTCATGTCATAAGAAAATCCTCAAGCAGCCTGCAGCTGCATTCCTTAAATACGGGCTGCATTCCTTAAATACGGGGCTGCATTCCTTAAATACGGGATGCATTCCTTAAATACGGGCTGCATTCCTTAAATACGGGGCTGCATTCCTTAAATACGGGCTGCATTCCTTAAATACGGGGCTGCATTCCTTAAATACGGGCTGCATTCCTTAAATACGGGCTGCATTCCTTAAATACGGGCTGCATTCCTTAAATACGGGGCTGATTCAGAAAGGTTTCCCTGCCTGTGCCATTTCTGATTCAGAGACAGCACTACCATGGTGCTGAAACAGGACGCGCAGCACCACAGTGGGCTGACTCTGCAGCTGTTCTACATGCTGTTGAGGTGGTCCATGGGGCTGGCATATGCTAATTAGCTAAGTGCTCTTTCCCAGAACTACATGCGGTAAGGTATTTATTCAGCCAAGCGATTCAGAGAATTATTGTGCTGTGTTAAGTTAACACACATGCTCCTGGCCACTCATGTTAATAAATATGGACTAAAGCTTGTGTTTATCCATATCTGTAGAGATAAGTGCCAGGATGTTTGGCAGGCAGTTAGTGTTGGGTGTGTATGCATGTGTGGGGGTGGGGCTGCATGTGTGAGTGTATGTGTGAATGCTTGGTAAGTCACGTAGGGGTTTTGTTAGGGGGATGGTGTAGGTTTGTGTGTGTGTGTGTGTGTGTGTGTGTGTGTGTGTGTGTGTGTGTGTGTGTGTGTGTGT
The DNA here is from genome assembly GCF_019279795.1 of Protopterus annectens. NCBI lineage: Eukaryota > Metazoa > Chordata > Ceratodontiformes > Protopteridae > Protopterus > Protopterus annectens. The sequence goes on from NC_056740.1 coordinate 451,917,339, forward strand.
GTGTAGTGAAAGGGTAATTGTGTATGTTAGTGCTCTCAAGTGGGAAAGCTAGCCTAACAAGCAAATCCTGTAAAATTGGGGGGACCTCTAGACACCTGACATAACTCTAAAAAGACCATTAAACACCACGGGAAATTCTAAATACATGGGTTGGGGGGACCACTTGAAACTAGGAATAACTCTAAAGACATAGATCAGGGGACCACTAGACACCAGGGGAAAAAAATCTAAAGATGTGGGTTGGGGGATCACCAGGGATAACTCTAAAGAAGTGGGTCGGGGGAACCATTAGATGCCATGTAGAACTGCCATGCCTTAGGAGCACTTACAGTAGACATGCGTTGGAGAGGTTCACTAGTCACCAGGCATGCATCTTCACTGTAGTGCTTATGGCTACTTAATAAAATAAAAAAAGGCAATGTGAGTTTTTGGAACAGAAGGCACCACAGATACTCTATATAGGGTGTCTTAAATTAAAGGCACTTATATAAGAATAAAAAGACAGTGTGGGTCAGGGTGAGCACTGGACACCAGGGATACTGTAAGTGCTGTAAATGCACTAAAATGACCCTGCACCCGGCTACCAAAGACATTAGTACCACTTGACAGCAGGATATTGTAAGTACTGTAAAGCCACTAAAAAGACTCAAACCTTGCAGACAACTGCTGGGGGCATTTGTACCACTAGACATTAGGGATAATATCTAGAATTACCAGTTAAAACTGAGAGAAATATAAAATTAGTATAAATGGGGAAAGGATTCAAACTCTGCACCCCTTCCACCTCAAAAAATCCAAATCTACCAGATCCACTAGAGCAAGCGACTTAAACCTTAGCACGGATATAAATAAGACATGCTGGAGGGATAGATTTGTCACTCAGACACTCCCTATGCTGTGGAATAAAATCCCTGTCCATGTGAGGCAGAGCACCTCGCTGGCTCTGTTCAAGAGAAATCTTGACCGGTGGATGGGAGATCGTAGGTTTACCCCGGGAATCATCTCTGTGTCACTGCTGGACAGAGGCAAAACAAACTAATGGGCACAATATTTTTTAACATAAGGGGTGGCGTAAGCCACAAAACTTTGGGCTAGGCTTATAAATGCCTTAGGGCAGATAGCCTAGTATAAACCTATGAACCTATGAACCTATAACACAGCACATTATGGTACCATTAACGCAATATGTTGACCCATAAGTCAATATAGAAAGTTTTTTTATATAATTGTACGATCACTAGCACGACTTAGACTGCAATAATTTATGAGCTGCAAGGGAGAGGGACAGCGACACCTATAAGTACCTTATATCGTACAAGGATCCACAATCAGGGACATATTTTATAGGTTCATAATTTAGTACTAAGCTAACTGCCTTGCGAGCCATTTTAAGCCTAGTCAATTACCCCTTGTGAGACTCAAACCCTGCACATTGTGTTTGTAAGGCAAACACCTTAGCCATTAAGCCACCCTCCCAACCCTTTTCATTATTCTCATACACACACACACACACACACACACACACACACACACACACACACACACACACACACACACACACACACACACACACACACACACACACACACACACACACACACACACACAAATATATAAAGCTGCTTTGCATTAGCATGAATTTAGTGAAGAATATAAAGTCTGAAACTGAAATGAATGTCATTATTTAGTGACTTCAGTCCTTAAATGATTTGTCAGAAAAACGCTAACTCTATGAGGAAAGGAACAAAACTATAAGGCTAAAATCTGGACATTCTGTGAAAATGTGGACAGTTCAGAGATATGCCAATAAGAGGCAATAGCAAGACTGTCCTATAAAATCAGAAGTAATTAAAAGGGATGGAGGTGTGCACACATTGGGGGAGGCTTCATGACAACGTCAGGAGGAACACTAGATGACAACAGGGAGAATATGTTTGAAATGTAACTTAGAGTCATTTAAAATGTTAACAGAGCAACAGGTCCAGGACTGCAGTGCAGTTTCTGCACATTAGGAAGTATGAAATGTGACTCTTCTGCATTACTGATTGATTATAATCCTCCGTTATTTATGACGGCAAGAAAAACATTAAAGAAGATACTGAGAATGTTCTGACAACTCAAGAACAAGTAAGAGGTTTGTGGTAAGTAGTGTGTGTGTGCGTGCGTGCTCGTGCGTGCACGCACGTGCGTGCATGCGTGTGCGTGCGTGCGTGCGTGCTTGCATGCGTGTGTGTGTGTGTGTGTGTGTGTGTTTCACTTGTGTGAGGGACAGTGAATGAGGGGGGAGTGCCTATGCCACTGTGATGCCTAGGCCTCCATAGGTTCATAGGTTAGTACCAGGCTAACTGTCCCTGTGGCCCATTTTAAGTCCAGCCAACTATTCCTGTCCCAGTGGACTTTAGCCTCACCTAATCCTTTCCAAGATCTACATTTATATATTACTCTGGTGATAATTACTAGATCAAAATATAGATATTTGGAGGGGAGTCATGCATTGGGACAAAATTTTAGGAATAGGTGCTGCCTCTGTCCACTAGTAGTACATGTGAGTACTGGAGTAAAGTTCATGTTTCTCATCCACTGATCCAAGTTACGCTTGAGTATGTTCAGGGATGATCTTTGTTTTACATGGATGGGAAGTCTGTTCCAAAGCAGTGGTATTCTCTGGTGAGATCTACCTGTCCCGCTAAACTGTTCTTTTAATGTTGCAGAATTGGTTTAGGTCCCTGGATGGAGTATGACTTGTGGATGTGAAGCAAGTCCATCAGTAATGGGTCATAGAATACCTTTTATGCTAGACACTAGTCACTTCTTAGAACTCTGTAAGAGGCCAAATTTAGTGATAGGGCTTTGATGCAGTCCATGTAAGACATATTGTTTGGGCCTTGCATCCTTTTTGTAAGGACTGCACCAATTGCTGCATGTGCCTGGACAGATACATGCCAAAAGGGGTATTATACACAATGATTGGTTTAATGAGGGCTAACTAAAGAGGACAATGACACCTCTGGATCTAAAAGCAACCACCACCCCCCCTATTTATGAGCTGCGAAATATAGAATGACTTCCTTACCACAGTGTACATATGCAGTTCAAAAGTTAGGTCACTCCCCAAATAAGTTCTCAAATTCTAAACAACTGAGTCAATTGTTAGTGTTGTTTTGCTATTGAGGTAGTTCCCCCAAGGGAGCTGACTTTCATTTAGCATTAGTCAATGAATCTGGCACCAGTTATTCATTTAAGACAAGCCTTCCTGTAGGATGGCTGAATCTTTTGGGGATTGGACCACTGCTCATTGTTAGCAGTCATCTGCAAACTTCGTTAGCCAGAACCCTTTGGTACTGGCTTTTACTTCTGACAAGTAGATGTAGCACAGAAGAGGTCCCACATCCAAACCATTGGGATCTCCACTGGTGACTAATGTCCCACATCCAAACCCTGGGGAGCTCCACTGGTGACTGATCTTTATATAGAGGCAGCTTCTCCTGTTTTGATCTCCTGCATCCTATCTGTCAGTCAGTAGGTAATACAGCAGGTTACATAGGGGTTTATTAAACTTTTCTACCATGCCTGAGTGGGAATTGTATCAAAAGCCTTGGACAGGTCGAAGTAGGTGATATGTACCATTTTACCTGCATCCATTGCTTTGGTGAACTTTTCAAAAAAATCCACCAGTTTCTTATTTCCTTACTGATTAATTCCATGATAATTATTTCCATGGTTTTGCTTGTGAGGCTCATCAGACTTATGTCCCTGAAATAACCGGGCCCACGGATGGTCACCCTCTTTGCAGGGGAACAACTGTTGCTGTTCTACATTCACTTGGTACAAAACTCATATGGAGGCTAAGGTTGAACAGAATTTTTAGGCATGTAGCTAAATCATGCTTCATGCTATGCATCATGGGATATTGTCAAGATCCACTGACAGTATTTTTTGCTTATGATGGCACTTTCAGGACATGGTCTTGTGTGATTGTTGGTGGTGAGTCGATTTTAGATACTTCATGAGATAGATGTAGGGGAGAGAGGGGTAAAGTTTGAGCTAAATTTATCAGCATTTTCATTAACTATATCTTTAGCTACTGTGTAGGTAACATCATTTACAATCAGTTCAGTGCATTATTGCTTTGTGCTCCTGTGATTACAAATGTAACTAAAAAAGCCTTGTGATTGTCCATTGATTGGGTCACTATTTTCACCTGAAACTTGGCTTTGTCAGATTTAATTATGCACCTGAGTTGCTTGTTTGATTTAATAATGTGGGCTTTATCATTCTGTAAAGTGCACTCCTTACTCTTAGCCCATAATCTCTTCCTTTTACTGTAAAGCTTATTGACATTAAAGTTCCACCAGGTGTTGCTTTTTTCTACCAGGTACAGCTGCATCTATGCAGTGGTTTACATGTTGGTGCAGTTTAACGGTGTAAGCTTCCATATAGTTTAAGTAGAGTTAATTGTGTTTGGTGGGGATTTGAACCTTGCCAGTGTATCACTTAGGAGTAGGTAGTTTGCCTTACCTTTAAAGATACCAGGGAAGGAAGAGGTCCCTGTATTTGGGTTTATTAAGGAGGAGACTGCTATATTTAAAGGTACCAGGGAAGGAAGAGGTCCCTGTATTCAGGTTTAGTAAGGAGGAGACTGCTGTACTTTAAAGGTACTAGGGAAGGAAGAGATCCCTGGATTCAGGTTTGTTAAGGAGGAGACAGGAGCCACTGTATGGTCAGACCTAACAAGTGACCAGCATATGCAAGTAATAGTGTAAGATGCCCCCATATTAGTAAGGACAAGGTCTAAGATGTTATTCTTCCTAATAGGTACACTGACTAGTTGTTGCAGGGCATTTGTATTGACAAAGTCCAGGACTCTCCATACTTGTGCACTAGTTGTGGTGCAGGTTTTCCAGTCTATAGGTGGATAGTTTAGTTCACCCATGAAAATGATACTGGGTTTAATATTGAGTGACTGTAGTTCCTGTCGATAGGCACTGTGGCCTTATTGAGTCATAGAGGGAGTTAAATAGTCACCACTATGTCATAAGGGTCCTTTCTGAAGCTCTAGTACATCACACTACTGAATCAGCCTTGAGCAAGTCTCTTCTGAATGAAGACTGAGACACCAACACTTTTTCCCCTCCTGCAGAGTGGTTAGTCTAAATGTGTAGGGAGTGGAGTTTCTTGTTTAGGCTCCTAGCATTGATCATTAACATGTTCATATTTTCCCTTACTTTTTTCATTATATTGGTAAGTATATCTGTTTGTCATTGCAGAAAAAAGGCATCATGAGGTTGGATAAAATCGTTGCCAATATCCAAATCCCTAGAGGAGACAGGTGCAGGTCATCCTCAGCAGTGTGGTCTGTTGATCATGTCCTCATAGGCTGACAAATATCAGACCTCCCTTTGAATGACACAAAAAACTTAGCCTAATATTCAAGTCACATAGTTTTTGCTTGTATTGTAGCATCATCCTAGGAGAAGGTAGAATGCTGCTCAATGCTGAGCTCATACTGCTCTATGCTAGGCTCATGGTGCTCAATGCTGGGCTCATGGTGCTCAATGCTGGGCTCATGCTGCTCAATGCTGGGCTTATGCTGCTCAATGCTGGACTCATGCTGCTCAATGCTAGGCCCATACTGCTCTATGCTAGGCTCATGCTGCTCAATGCTAAGCTCATACTGCTCAATGCTAGACTCATGGTGCTCAGTGCTGGGCTCGTGCAGCTCAATGCTGGGCTCATGGTGCTCTATGCTAGGCTCATGCTGCTCAATGCTAGGCTCATGCTGCTCTATGCTAGGCTCATGGTGCCCAATGCTGGGCTCATGGTGCCCAATGCTGGGCTCATGGTGCTCAATGCTGGGCTTATGCTGCTCAATGCTGGGCTCATGGTGCCCAATGCTGGGCTCATGCTGCTCAGTGCTAGGCTCATGGTGCTCAATGCTGGGCTTATGCTGCTCAATGCTAGGCCCATACTGCTCTATGCTAGGCTCATGCTGCTCAATGCTGGGCTCATGGTGCTCAATGCTGGTCTCGTGCTGCTCAATGCTGGGCTCATGGTGCTCAGTGCTGGGCTCATGGTGCTCAGTGCTGGGCTCGTGCTGCTCAATGCTAGGCTCATGGTGCTCAATGTTGGGCTCATGCTGCTCAGTGCTGGGATCATGGTGCTCAGTGCTGGGCTCGTGCTGCTCAATGCTAGGCTCATGGTGCTCAATGTTGGGCTCATGCTGCTCAATGCTGGGCTCATGGTGCTCAGTGCTGGGCTCATGGTGCTCAGTGCTGTGCTCATGCTGCTCAATGCTGGGCTCATGCTGCTCTATGCTAGGCTCATGGTGCTCAATGTTGGGCTCATGCTGCTCAATGCTGGGCTCATGGTGCTCAATGCTGGGCTCATGCTGCTCAATGCTGGGCTCATGCTGCTCAATGCTGGGCTCATGGTGCTCAATGCCGGGCTCATGGTGCTCAATGCTAGGCTTATGCTGCTCAATGATTGGGCTCATGGTGCTCAATGCTGGGCTTATGCTGCTCAATTCTGGGCTCATGCTGCTCATTGCTGAGCTCATGGCGCTCAATGCTGGGCTCATGGTGCTCAATGCTGGGCTCATGCTGCTCAATGCTGGGCTCATGGTGCTCAATGCTGGGCTCATGCTGCTCAATGCTGGGCTCATGGTGCTCAATGCTGGGCTCATGCTGCTCAATGATGGGCTCATGGTGCTCAATGCTGGGCTCATGGTGCTCAATGCTGGTCTCGTGCTGCTCAATGCTGGGCTCATGGTGCTCAGTGCTGGGCTCATGGTGCCCAGTGCTGGGCTCGTGCTGCTCAATGCTAGGCTCATGGTGCTCAATGTTGGGCTCATGCTGCTCAATGCTGGGATCATGGTGTTCAGTGCTGGGCTCATGGTGCTCAGTGCTGTGCTCATGCTGCTCAATGCTGGGCTCATGCTGCTCTATGCTAGGCTCATGGTGCTCAATGCTGAGTTTATGCTGCTCAATGCTGGACTCATGCTGCTCAATGCTGGGCTCATGCTGCTCAATGCTGGGCTCATGCTGCTCAATGCTGGGCTCATGCTGCTCAGTGCTGGGCTCGTGCTGCTCAATGCTAGGCTCATGGTGCTCAATGTTAGGCTCATGCTGCTCAATGCTGGGCTCATGGTGCTCAGTGCTGGGTTCATGGTGCTCAGTGCTGTGCTCATGCTGCTCAATGCTGGGCTCATGCTGCTCTATGCTAGGCTCATGGTGCTCAATGCTGGGTTTATGCTGCTCAATGCTGGACTCATGCTGCTCAATGCTGGGCTCATGCTGCTCAGTGCTGGGCTCATGGTGCTCAATGCTGGGCTCATGCTGCTCAATGCTGGGCTCATGGTGCTCAATGCTGGTCTCATGCTGCTCAATGCTGGGCTCATGCTGCTCAATGCTGGGCTCATGGTGCTCAATGCCGGGCTCATGGTGCTCAATGCTGGGCTTATGCTGCTCAATGATTGGGCTCATGGTGCTCAATGCTGGGCTTATGCTGCTCAATTCTGGGCTCATGCTGCTCATTGCTGAGCTCATGGCGCTCAATGCTGGGCTCATGGTGCTCAATGCTGGGCTCATGCTGCTCAATGCTGGGCTCATGGTGCTCAATGCTGGGCTCATGCTGCTCAATGCTGGGCTCATGGTGCTCACTGCTGGGCTCATGCTGCTCAATGATGGGCTCATGGTGCTCAATGCTGGGCTCATGGTGCTCAATGCTGGGCTCATGGTGCTCAATGCTGGGCTCATGCTTCTCAATGCTAGGCTCATGTCTGCCTCGGGCAAATAATCTGGGAACTCCATCATGTCTGTCTTCATATAATCTAAGGAGATACATCTCAGTTATTGACACCAGCATGTACCATGACAGAGCTATAGCAGTAATTGTTGTTCAAGGACATGAGTGCATGTGTGATCTGATGGATCCCTGCACCAGACAGATATAGGACTTGAGTGCATGTGTGATTTGATGGATCCCTGCACCAGACAGATATAGGACTTCAGTGCATGTGTGATCTGATGGATCCCTGCACCAGACAGATATAGGACTTGAGTGCATGTGTGATTTGATGGATCCCTGCACCAGACAGATATAGGACTTGAGTGCATGTGTGATTTGATGGATCCCTCACCAGACAGATATAGGACTTCAGTGCATGTGTGATCTGATGGATCCCTGCAACAGACAGATAGAGGACGTGAGTGCATGTGTGATCTGATGGATCCCTGCACCAGGCAGATATAGGACTTCAGTGCATGTGTGAGCTGATGGATCCCTGCACCAGACAGATATAGGACTTGAGTGCATGTGTGATCTGATGGATCCCTGCACCTGAAAGATATAGGATGTGAGTGCATGTGTGATCTGATGGAGCCATGCACCAGACAGATATCATTACTTTTTCCTTGCTCATCCTGTTAAGAGGTGTATCTGTATGACTTACAAAGGAGTCACTTACAACACGAATGTTTGGTTTAGTGGATGCCTGCCTTATGATCTTAGCATCCATGACTCTAGGACGTCTTGCGCTATGTGAGGTATTAGGCTTGAAAGGGGAAGAGTGTTATGGGGGTATTTTGTGTCTGTGTTGCATTTGGTGGTCTTTCTGGTTTACACAAGTTAAGCTTTAGAAACTCAGCATTTGAAGGATTATTTGTAGTATGATAGGTGTGGTAAGGTGTGATGTGTAGTGTATGGGGTGTGGAGAGGTATGGTGTGTGGTGTATGGGGTGTGGTAAGGTGTGGTGTGTGGTGTATGGGGTGTGGAGAGGTGTGGTGTATGGTGTATGGGGTGTAAAGAGGTGTGGTGTGTGGTGTAGGGGGGGTGGAGTGGGGTGGTGTGTGTTGTATGGGGTGTGAAGAGGTGTGGTGTGTGGTGTATGGGGTGTAAAGAGGTGTGGTGTATGGGGTGTGAAGATGTGTGGTGTGTGGTGTATGGGATGTGAAGAGGTGTGGTGTATGGTGTATGGGGTGTGGAGAGGTGTGGTGTGTGGTGTATGGGATGTGAAGAGGTGTGGTGTATGGTGCATGGGGTGTGGAGAGGTATGGCGTGTGGTGTATGGGATGTGAAGAGGTGTGGTGTATGGTGTATGGGGTGTGGAGAGGTGTGGTGTATGGTGTACGGGATGTGAAGAGGTGTGGTGTATGGTGTATGAGTTGTGAAGAGGTGTGGTGTATGGGGTGTGGAGAGGTGTAGTGTACTGCTGGTGATCTGGATGTCTGAGTTGTCTGTGTGTGAGATTCTAGCCTCCAGTGCCATTATATATGTACATTTCTTAGACTGTGAAATGTTGCTTGAGTAATAGACTGTCATCAGAAAGCATGAGAAAAGGTTTTCATTGTCTCAAAGTACTTAACTTAATCAGGCTGGCTATAGGAATTGTGGGGAAGTGCTGGTCCATGGTTTAGACAGGAAGGATTTAGGGGGATGGGTGAACTATAACTGCTTTGAGTTGGGTTGGTGCTGGGATATAGGGGTTAATTTAGGTATATGCATTAATGAACAAGGGAGTGCTGAGTTTCTTAGGTTATGATTTACAGAACATGCTTTACTGCAGCTTAGGGTGCTATTTATTTCCCTTGGAGCAGGTTACTGAAGCCTCAAGTTTAGATTGCTAATGTTGTATGGATTTAAAAAGGTTTCCTATAGAGAAAAAGGTTTTCCACAGCCAACCCACAATGGAGCAAGTCCAAGTGCAGCAGTGTGCTGAGCACAGCTTAGGGCACTGTTTTTCTTGACTTTTTGATGAAAAATGCTGTTTGGAAAACTTATAAGATGCCAAGTTAGTTTCTCATAGTTCAAGGCTTTCTCAGTCTTGAGTGAAAGACCCAGTGTGAGTTCAACTTAGCACCAATTATAGGAGACAACTAAGGAGGAAAACAATCAAAAAGGACTAACAAATCTAGCCAATGGAGTTCTGCAATTCAGAACTTGTAACAAATCACAGTTCTCTTCCCAGTAAGACTCTCTGCTACAGGACTAAGGTTTCTAGGTTGACTAGAAATTCGGGAGTTTAACTTTTACAGTGGGGGCAAGGCAACCTGTGGTTACTGTAGCAACCGTGAGGTATCAGCAGGAAGAGCATTATTTAAAGTAACAGTGGAGGGTGTGGGGTTGTAACAGTGTAACAATTTCTTTTAAATAAACAAAGCTAAAACAAAAACCAGCCAAAGGTACACAGTTCTCACAAACATTACATAGCTACTACTTGCATTGTTATAAGCTATCACTGATAGTTGTTTGCTCACCTCTGCTAGGGCGATAACCCGCTCTGTTTTCCCTGCGGGCTCACTCCTCTCCCCTACCCTGCCCCCATTTCCCACTTGACCCACTAGCTGTAGATTTATACCATCACAACTCCATCCACATCCCCATCAAACAATTAACACTACACCCCACCCACCACACACATTCATCTCTTAAACTCCCCATCCAACCCAAACAATGTCCACTACCTCATCACATCTACTACACCTAACTACCATGCTAACCTCTCTTACTTATCTTACACAACTCCATAACCCTAACCATACCTCATCTTCACATTCCACAACCACTGTCCGACTTACTTCCACACCACCTTCCACCACCATAACAAACAAACTCTACTCTTATAACCCTACTATTTAACTACAAAATCCTACCCATCCCACCATCACATAACACCCCCCCACCAAACTCCAATAAATCCACCCACTTCCAAACCTCAAACCCTCCATCCACACTAAACTACCTCCACCAGATTTCCCTCTCACTCTCCAGCGACATTCATCCCAACCCAGAGTGCACTACCACAACACTAACCACTAACTTCCCTCCCACACAGCCTCAAACTCCCAAATCTATTCACCTCACCACATTCAATGCCCAAAGCCTCAGAAATAAAATCCCCAACCTCCATGCCTGGCTTTCCTACAACCACCTTGACATAATAGACATCTCAGAAACCTGGCTTAAACCCTTCACAAAGGACAATGAAATTCTTCCACCAGTCTCCAAATGATTTGCAATGACAGACTTAGCAAGAAAGGTGGAGGTGTAGCTATTATCTACTCATCCTCCTATAACATCATCCCATACACCAACCAAACCCTAAACTTTGCCAATGCAGAATTAACCACAGCTCTACTAAAATGAACAATCACAAGTCCATATGCATACCCGTCCTCTATATACTCACAGGCAATAACATCCCAGTACTAGAGGATATTCTCTCCTGGTTTTGCTCCAACATTAAAAATGAAACATATATCCTAGGTGACACAAACATTAACTGGCCACAATAAATTCACAAACCCCTTCTCACACAATCAACCTCTTCAGCTTTACCCAACTAATAAATTCTTCTACCAGGCCAGGCAAAGATGGAGCCTCTGGCACCATCATTGACTGGATCTTAACATCCCATTCCAACCTTGTGTCTAATTCTGGAATCCTTCCAGACCCTCTCAGCGACCACATGCCTGCTTTCACTGACTGTTATCCCTCTCTTCTTTCAAAAGCAATATCACTACAGTCAAACTCGCAACCTCTCCTATTTCAACCCACAAACTTTTCCCGAATATCTAAAACTTACTGACTAGTCTCCCCTAAGAACTCTGCCCCTTGACAATGCCGCCACCTTCTTCAATGATACATTCTTAAGCCTAATCAACAACCATGCTCCTGTTAGAACCAAACGGGTCAAGGCCAAAGTCTCCCCCGGCTATCAAAAGAAACCAAACTTACCATGCTCCAAAGAGACAAAATATGGAAAAAAATACCAAAAAAACAAACATAACTCCTTACTTGAATTCAAACAACTCTGAAACTCCCTAAAAAAATTAATAACTAGAGATCATAAAGCATACTGCTGCAAACTTCAATCCAAACAATCAATGAACCCTAAAAAATTCTGGGACACAGTCTCCTCCCTCCTCCACCCAAGTAACAAAGAGAACCCCTGTCCTAACCTGAACCTTACCAATCTTGAAACTGCCACCCTGTTCAACTCCTTCCTTGTTGATTGTATAGCTAAATTGTCTTCCTCTTTCCCTCACAACCCCAAACCCTACCTCACCTGCTCCCCCACCCCTCCCATCACATACCTCCATCCTCCCCCTTCGACCTAAAACACATCCCCACAAGTAGTATAAAAAACTACTCCTCCAACTAAAACCTAGATGCAATGCACCTGATAATCTGCCACCAGCCTTCCTCAAACTATCTGCTGACAGCATTGCCTTTCCCATTTCAATCTTAATAAACAGATCAATCCAAGACACATATGTCCCATTTATCTGGTGACATGCCTACATCATCCCACTTCATAAGGGAGGCACCACCAATTTTAGGCCTATTGCCATCCTTTCCCCAATTTCTAAAATCCTGTAGAAATGTATCCATGCACATCTGATGCCATATCTAATACACAGCAACCTTCTCACTCCCACTCAACATGGCCTCTGCCCTGGTCACAGTACCATGATTGCCCTCCTATCCTTTCTCTAGTCCATTAACCAAGCACATGACTCTGGCAAACTCATATCTTCCCTGTTTCTTGACCTATCCAAGGCTTCTGATACCATCTCCCCCCCTCTACTCCTATCACAACTCTCCTCTCTCAACCTCTCTACTTCAACCATAGCCTGGTTCTCTAGCTACCTCTCCAAATGACAACAAGCTTTCCAATGGAAATCCTCAATCTCTCCCTTCCTTCACGCCCACTGGGGTGCCCCAAGGTTCTGTTCTAGGTCTTCTACTCTTCAATATATTTATCAATAATCGCCATCACATGATCTCACCATCCTTGCATCCTGACTAATCCACTATGCAGATGATTCGGCAATCATCTGCTCAGCAGACTCCCCCTCTGACCTACTTCTACAAACTCAATCAGCCTTCTCTAAAACAGAAACCTGGATACAAAACAATCACCTGGCCCTAAATGTTAATATAACTAAACTAATGATCTTTTCACCCTCTAGAAATGCCCATATCGACAAAAACTCATTCTCCATACTCAGAATAACATCCCCATCAAAATTGTATCAAACACTAGACTGCTTGGTGTCATCAGTGGTGAACATCTAAAATGTGACACCCATATCCAAACCACCATCAAAAAAATCCACCAAAAGCTAGGACTCCTATACAGACAGAAACACTACCTCACCCCCTACATCAGAAAAAACCTAGCTTCCTCATACCTTTTCCCCTCTCTTATGTACAGCACTCCCCTACTAAACAATCTCCAACTTGGTTTGCAATTCAAACTCAAATCCTGCTACAATAAAATAAGCAAATTTGCTACCAATTCAAAAATATCATCCCACAATTGCCACTCTCTCCAAACTCTGCAACGGCTTGAACTGCCCAATTATCTGAACTTCCTTAAACTCACCACTGCCCACAAGCTCATCTTCAAACCTTCCAGCTGTCCCTCTCTCTCTACTGCCTTAATCCCCTACATTCCTAACCATTCACTCAGATCAGAAAACTAACACCTCCTACAAATTTACAAACCTACAAACAAATGCAGTATATGGGTCATGCTGCTCAATGCTAGAAATCTAAATCTGAAAATGCACCTGCTCGAAGCACTCCTTAAAATAGAGAACATCAACATTTGTGCTTTAACAGAGACCTGGTTCAAGGCAGCAGAAAGCACCCCTGCACTACCAAGCTATAACTCATTCCACACCATTCGGCCCCAGAACTTGGACCGAAGCTCCAAAGGCGGTGGTGTTTCCATATTCATAAAGGATGCATACACCTCCAGACTGGTAACACAACATAATGCATCAGAGATACTTCAGGTGCAGCTAACATTGGGTAAGACAGTGATTCAGGTCATAGCCTGCTATAGGTCCCCAACAATGTCCCAAGACTCACACTCCACGTTCCTAAGCACACTGGAGAATATTAGGGTCCAACCTAACAATCTCATACTGGGCAACTTCAACTACCCCTCCATTAACTGGGAAAACTACTCATGTACCAATGCACTTGCCCAACATTTCCTGGAATTCATTAATTCAAATGCCCTGGACCAGATCGTTCTTACCCCCACTAGAGGTAGCAACATCCTTGACCTGGTCATTACTAACATGGGACCATTGCTCTACAACAATAGTTAACTCCTCCCTGGTTAGATACAACCACAAACTAATCACCCTGGAAATCCACATCCCCCACCCCCCACCCCACCCCACCCCCTGCAAAGGTAACCACCATGAAAAACTTCTCCAAAGCTAACTTTGGGCTCCTAAAAACAGAGGTGGCTAATTTCATGGCACCCATGCAAATGGAGGATAGTCGCATGACCGCCGAATCTTATACCAATGCACTCTACAAACACGTACACAAATGCATGGATCTCCCCATACCCAATAAAACCAAGATGCTCTCCTCCAATAAAAGGAAGCCAATCTGGTGGTCCCCTGCCATAAACAAACTCAACAACAGAAGAAGGAAACTGATGCAGAATAAAGTGAAGTCCCAACAATGGAAAAACTGCCTTATCAGCCTCAACAAAAAGTTGAGATCCCTCATCAAATCCTTTAAAGCTAGCTATGAAAACAGAATTGCAGCAGATAGTAAAGTCAACCACAAGGTCTTCTATAGTTATGTAAAGAACCTCCACGGCAATACCCAGATTTGCTCTGAGCTACTGCACGATACCTCCTATATCGAGTCAACATATATTGCCAATATACTGGAAGACAGATTCAGTGCCAACTTTACCCCTCCCCCCAAAGGACCAATCACAATACCAGTAGATTGCCAGGCACCCAGTATTACTGCTGCACAGGTTAAAACAGCACTGTCCAAGGCCAAGAATACAGCTTCCATGGGACCTGACAATATCCCTGGCTGTGTTCTGCATGAACTACAGAATGAACTGGCACCTCACCTGTGTGCCCTGTTCAATCACAGCCTCGCCTCAGGCTTTGTCCCTACCGAATTGTGCACTGCTACAATCATCCCTCTCTGCAAAGGAGGAGCAACTACAGACTCTGGGAACTATCACCCCATTAGCCTGACGAGTCTGATATGCAAAGCTATGGAACACATCATCATGGACCTAATAAACAAGGATCTTGGGAATTTCCAAACTCTGTATCTCACACAGTTTGTTTTTGGGAAGGGTAGATCATGCCTGCTCAACTTGGTTGATTTCTTTGAGTCAGTCACCAGAGCTGTGGATGAAGGCAAGGTGGTTCATACAGCCTACCTTGATCTGGACAAGGTGTTTGATACCATTCCCCATTCAGGAATCATAGAAAAACTCATTAAGCTAGGCATCAACCCCTATATCACTAGGTGAGTTGCAAACTGGCTCACAGATAGAACCCACAGTGTGAAAGTAGTGGACTCCAAGACAGACTGCCAACCAGTCATGAGTGGAGTCCCACAGAGTTTGGTCCTGGGTCCTCTCCTGTTTGGTATCTACTTCTCTGAAGACCAGGCCAACACAAAGGGACTCTGGCTGACAGAGGTTGCAGACAACTGCAAGTTGGGAGCTATTATTAACTCCCCAAGTAATGCTGACATCCTACAGAATGGCCTCACTGAGACCAACAACTGGTGTCAGAACCATGGCCTTAAGCTCAATGCCAAAAAAATGAGTCTTCATCCCCTTTGGGAAAAACCCGGTTCCCATGAATTACCAAATTGATGGTAGTCCACTGAACACAGAAGGTGTTATAAGACATCTGAGAACACAGGTTGACAGCAGCCTCTCTTTTGACCACCACATTGCCACTGTGGTCAGAAAGTCCTTCTATGGGGCACATCTCATTACTAAGGGTTTTGCATCCAGGAAGAAAGAGGTCATTGTCTCCCTCTACTCTTCCCTCATTAGGCCAATCATCGAGTATAATGCCCCATTTGGTATGTACCTCAATAGACACCTGCAACAACTAGAGAGGCCACAAAAGTACCTCACAAAGATGATCATAGGCCTTAAACACTTGTCCTATATGGACAGACTCAAAAAACTCCAACTATTGTCTCATCTCGCCTACTTAGAGGCAATCTCTGCTTGACTTACAAAGCAATGTCTGACCCAGCTCTATTAGAAATGCTCCATCTAAAGAAATCCCAATCCCTCCACAACACACTCTCCAGTGACCTCAACCTCATTACCACAATCAACAAAATGTGCTGGAGGGACAGGTTCATAACCCAGAGACTGCCCTTGCCATGGAATAGACTTCCCATACATGTCAAACAGAGTACCTCAATGTCCCTCTTCAAGAGAAACCTTGATGAGTAAATGGGAAATAGAAAATTCACCCCAGGATCACTCTAGTGGCTTTACTCGACAGATGCACTGGGAACTAAGGTCAGGTGGCACGATGCCAGGGTAATCCTATCGGCTAAGTGTGTAAAGGCTCCAGGGCCATTAGCCTAGTACACATCTATGAATCTATGAACCTTCATGACTCTCTGGCCACCTCCTGCTATCCTGCTCTTTATCTAAAGTATGGGACTCTCTCCCTCCCTCTCTTCGCAATGCATCAAACCACACCAACTTCAAATCTGTCTTGTTCTCGCATCTGTCCTCCAAATGGACATGCCCGTGCTACTCTTATAACGTCCCCTCTCCCACTCTCATCTTCATCCTCTACTACACCTACTTTTCACTGCCTACTACTAGACTCCTTTAAACCTATACTGGACAGTCTCCTATTGCACCTTGCCTAATCCTATTTAGATGCTCTTATACCTCACTGTATCTAACTTTGTATATACAAAACCTCCGCCATTATAAAGGTTACATTATAAAGGTTTACATTATTTATAATATTATTATTTATATTTATTTATAATGAGATATCTCATTATCTGTATTGCTTTGCATGAGTTCTATATTCCTCAGATGTATTATACTGCATTTCTCAGCCTGTGAAAACAACTGTATAGCTTTGCATGTCTATTATTGTCATTGGAGCTTTTCTCCCCAGGACTCCACTGAAAACGGGCTCTTCTTGGCCCAGTGGACTTCCCCAGTTATCAAACTGAAATAAATAAATAAAAATTAAAGAGCAGTGAAATCAGCAGCAGTTGTAATAAACAAAACACTCTGCTAAGTGCAACTTAAACAGACATATAAACAGAAGATCTAATCTTTTCAACAGAATTTGAATAAAATAAGTTTGTATGGGCACAGATCCTGCAGATCCTGCAGCAAAACTCACAATACTGACACTGTTCGGAAATAAAACTACAAGGCCTTTGATACCATTCTCCATGCAGGTATCATTGATAAAATCACCAAACTAGGCATCAATCCTTATGTCACTAGGTGAGTTGCAAATTGGCTCACAGAAAGGACCCACAGAGTGAAAGTTGCGGACTCTAAGTCAGACTGTCGACCAGTCATGAGTGGAGTCCCACAGGGCTCGGTCTTTGGCCCTCTCCTGTTTGGCATCTACTTCTCAGAAGTCCAGGCCAACATAAAGTGACTCTGGCTGACCAAGTTCACTGATGACTACAAGCTAGGAGACATTATCAGCTCACCAAGTGATGCAGACATCCTACAAAAGGGCCTTTCTGAGACAAATGACTGGTGTCAGAACCATGGCCTTAAGCTTAACGCCAAAAATGTGTTATCATTCCCACTGGAAAAACTCAGCTCCCACAAATTACCACATCGATGGGAGCCCATTGACATTTAAAGGGTCATAAGAGATCTGGGCACCGAGGTCAACAGCCACCTCACCTTTGACCACCATGTTGCCACTGTGGTCAGAAAGTCCTTCTATGTGGCACATAGGTTCATAGGTTCATAGGTAGGTACTAGGCTATTGGCCCTAGGGCCTATACAAGCCTACCCAAAAAGGTACCCTGGCTTTCGCCACCCAAGAAAATTATTTTCCTGTGCCCCTGTCAAGCAGAACCACAGAAGTGATCCCCAGGGTGAATTTCCTATTACCCATCCAATCATCAAGATTTTTCTTGAAGAGTGCTAATGAGGAGCTCTGTTTGACATAGATAGGTAGTCTGTTCCAGAGTATGGGAAGTCTCTGGGACAGGAATCTATCCCTCCAGCATGCTCTGCTTATTGTGGTGACAAGGTTTAGGTCCCTAGAACATGTAGCTTGGAGGGATTGGGATTTCTTTAAGTGGAGCATGTCCAACAGCTCTGGGTTTAACATAGCTTTGTATGTTAGGCAGAGATTGCCTCTGAGTAGGCGATATGCAACGGAGTAAAGCTGGAGTTTTTTGAGTCAGTCTGCATAAGGCATCTGTTTGAGGCTGGTAATCCTCTTTGTGAGGTATTTCTGTGGCCTTTCCAGTTGTAGATGTCTTGTGAGGTACATACCAAAAGGGACGTTGTACTCTATAATGGGTCTAATGAGTGATGAGTAGAAGGGAACAATGACCTCTTTTTTTCTGGATGAGAAACCTTTTGTGATGAGGTGTGCCACGTAGAAAGATTTCCTGACCACTGTGGCGATGTGATTATCAAAGAGGAGACTACTGTCCACCTGTGTCCCAAGGTCTGTTATCACACTTTCGGTGTTAAGTAGACTACCGCCTATGTGGTAGTTCATAGGTACAGAGTTTTTACCAAAGGGGATGACAATGCACTTTTTGGCATTGAGCTTGAACCATGACTTTGACACCAGGCATCTGTCTCAGTGAGGCCCTTTTGTAGGATGTCCACATTGTTAGGAGTTTTGATTATGGCTCCTAGTTTGCAGTCATCTGCAAATTTAGTTAGCCAAAGACCTTCTGTGTTAGCCTGTACTTCAGAGAAGTAGATACCAAACAGGAGAGGACCCAGGACTGAACCCTGTGGTACTCCACTTGTCACTGGTCTGAAGTCTGATTTGGAGTCTGCTACTTTCACAGTGTGGGTTCTGTCAGTAAGCCAGTTGGCAAGCCATCTTGTGACATAGCGATATATACCTAGTTTAGTGAGTTTATCTATAATTCCAGAGTGGGGGATGGTGTTGCACGCCTTGCCGAGATCTAGCTAGGCTGTGTGAACCACCTTACCCTCATCTATGGCTTTGGTGACTGCTTCAAAGAAATCTATCAGGTTTAGGAGACATGATCTGCCTTTTACAAACCCGAACTGTGTGGGGTCCAGAGTTTGGAGATCTCCAATGTCTTTGTTTATGAGTTCCATGATGATACGTTCCATGGCCTTGCAGACCAGGCTCGTCAGGCTAATGGGGCAGTAGTTCCCAGGGTCTGTTGTGCCCCCCCCCTTTGTGGAGTGGGATAACCATCGTGGTGCACCATTCAATGGGCACAAAGCCTGAGGTGAGGCTATGATTGAACATGGCACTTAGGTGGGGTGCCAGTTCATTCTGTAGTTCATGTAGAAGGCAGCCTGGGATGTTGTCAGATCCCATGGATGCTGTGTTCTTGGCTTTGGCGAGTGAGGTTTTTACCTGTGCAGCCATAATTACAGGAACTTTGCATTCTTTCAGTATAAAGATGGGCCATTTAGGGGGTGAGAGGGGGGTAAAGTTAGCACTGAACCTATCTGCCAGGATGTTGGCAAGATCAGTTGGTTCTGTATATTTAGTGTCATTGTGCTGTAACTCAGAGCAGATCTGAGTGTTGCCATTGAGATTCTTGACATAGCTATAGAATGCTTTGTAGCTGTCTTTAGAATCAGTGGTGATTTTGTTTTCATAACTAGCTTTGGAGGATTTTATGAGGGATCTCAGCTTCTTACTGAGGCTGACCAGGGAGTTCCTCCAACGTGGGATTTTACTCTTTTTTGCAACAGTTTCTTTCTTCTGTTGTAGAGTTTGTTTATGGCAGAAGACCACCAGATTGGCTTCCTTTTTTTGGAGGATAGCATCTTGGTTCTGTTAAGGATTGCACGATCCATGCACTCGTGTACGTGCTTATAAAGTGCATTTGTGTAGGATTCAGCAGTCGTACCTCTATTGTCCATCTTCATGGGTGTCATGAAGTTTGCCACTTCTGTCTTAAGAAGCATGAAGTTGGCTTCAGAGAATTTTTTTACAGTTGTTTTCCTAATGGAGGTGGGAGCAGAATGTGGATGTCTAGGGTGATTAGCTTGTGGTCGGATCTGACCAATGAGGAGCTGACCTCTGGTGTGGAACACCGGTCACCCATGCTGGTGATGACCAGGTCTAGGATATTGCTGCCCCTGGTGAGGGTGTGGATAAGTTGATCCAAGGCATTGGAATTGATGATTTCCAGAAAACATTGAGCAAAAGAGTTGGTGCATGAGTAGTTTTCCCAGTTAATAGTGGGGTAGTTGAAATTACCCATTATTAGGGTGTTGGGTTGTACCTTAATATTTTCCAGTGTATCAAGAAAAGAGGAGTGGGAATCCTGGGGCATGGTAGGGGGGTCTGTAGCAAGTTACAATCTGGATTGCGGTTTTGCCCAGAGTTAGTTGAACTTAGATAATCTCGAATGCATTATGCTGAGCATCTAGCTTGGAGGTGTGGATATTCTTAATGAATATGGACACACCTCCACCTTTAGTGTTTCAGTCTGGGTTTGGTGGCCGAAAGGTGTGGTATGAATTATAGCCTGGTAATGCAGCGGTGCTCTCTTGAGCTTTGAACCAGGTCTCTGTCACTGCACAGATGTCGATGTTCTCCATTTTAAGGAGTGCCTCGAGTGAGTGCATTTTGAGGTTTAGACTTCTACTATTGAGTAGCATTACCCTCAGATTTTGCTTGTTTGTACCTGTTATGGTGGTGAATTTGTCATTTGAACCATGCCTAAAAAAGGCACTATAGGGGTGGCAAGAGCCTTTGCCAGTATCCGGAATCCCAAGGGCGACAGGTGCAGGCCATCTCTGGCAAAGCAGTGTGGTCTGTCGATCATGTCATCCCAGGCAGACAGACACTGGATCCCCTTAGAATGACACCAGAAGCTTAGCCAATTGTTAAAGTTAATCATTTTGTCCTTGTACTGTGGTATCCTTCTGGGTAATGGCAGGATGCTACTCAGGGCTAGGGTTATACCTGCCTGGGCTACAAGATCAGAGAGCTCCTACATGTCTCTTTTCATGTAGTCCAGGGAAGTATGTCTCAGGTCAGTCACACCAACATGGACAATGACAGAGTCATATTTGTACTTGTTGTGGAGTGACCTGAGTGCATGCATTATGTGGCAGATCCTGGCACCTGACAGGCACCTGACAGTAACTTTCTACTTGTTTAGCCTGATGAGTGGAACATCAGTGTGCCTGACTATAGAGTCACCTATGACTAGAGTGTTGGGTACGTTATGCCTTATGGGCTGTAGTTGATTGGCACACTGAGTATGTGGGCTATGTGTCATTTGGGTTGTGTTGGGGGGTGGAGGTTGCTTGCATTTCTGCTTTGGAGATCTCGGTTGTTTGGGCAGATTTTTTTGGACATCTTATAACCAAAGGGTTCTCATTCAGAAAGAAAGAGGTCATCTTCCCTCTCTACTGATCCCTCATAAGACCAATAGGTGATCTCACAATCATTGAATATAAGCACCCCGTTTGGCATGTACCTGACCAGACACGTACAACAGCTGGAGAGGCCACAAAAGTACCTCACAAAAAGGATCCTAGGCCTTAAACACATGTCCTACATGGACAGACTGAAGAAACTTCAGCTGTTCTCAGTCTCTTATCAGCTACTCAGAGGTAATCTCTGCTTGATTTACAAAGCCATGTCTGACCCAGCCCTACTTGAAATGCTACACCTAAAGAAATGCCAATCCCCCCATGCCACACGCTCCAGAGATCACAACCTCACTACCACAATCAACAGAACATGCTGGAGGGACAGGTTCATCTCCCAAAGACTGCCCATGCTTTGGAATAAGCTTCAGATTAATGTCAAACAGAGCACCTCGCTGGTCCTTTTTAAGAGAAATCTCGATGAGTGGATGGGTAACAGAAAGTTCACCCCAGGGATCACTCCAGTTGCCCTACTGGATAGAGGCACTGTGAACTAACATCAGGTGGCATGGTGTTAGGGAACATTTTTTGGGGTAGTCTTGTAAAGGCTCCAGGTCTATTTACCTAGTACACACCTATGAACCTATGAACAATGGCAAATGAGCAGACAGAAATTACAAGTAAACGTAGTTGGTGGCAAAGATGCAGTAAAAGATGTAAATGAGGATCAGACCCTGCATTGTATTACAATTCCTATAACTACGAGGCTATGTCACCGAACCAAGCAAAATTACAAATAAGTACCTTAGCTTAAAAGGTACAAAAACAGTATTACATCTCAGGCAACTAGAAGTGTAATTCAAATGTGCAAGGAAATTGAAATAAGAGCTTTTTATTTACCTTTTGAGGAAAAATCTCACAGTTCAAGGCTTTCCACATTTCTCAATCTTGGGTAAAAGTACAGCAGGAAAGTGTTGATCTACACAAGCAGTAGTTAACAGCAATTCAGAGACATGCAAATTAGCTGTTAATGAGGTCTTTCCTTGTTGTAGTTAATGTGTCTCTGAATCACAACTCTACAAATTACAAAGCATGCCCTTTTTACCGCAACCTTACCACAAGCTTTGGGGCTCTTTCTGAATCCCCGAGAATTTTTTTTTTTTTATTTGTGGCTTGACTTGTTTTAAAATGAAGTGTGGGGAAATTCAAGAAACAAGGAGAGAGTGTGATTTTGGATGCAGATCCGTAAGGAGAATAACAACAACCATACAGAATATTATAGTCATCATCATCTCCTTTCGGCTTTTCCCAGTTAGGGGTTGACACAGAGGAACAACGGTCTGCAGAATGATTGGCAGTGGAGTTTTGCAGTGTCAAGTTGCCAGCCTGGCACCCAACCTTACACAGAAGGCTCATACATGCACACACTCACACCTAGGACCAATTTAGAGTGTCCAGTCCACCTACAGCATGTCTTTGGGATGTGAGAGGAAACCAGAGCACCCAGAGGAAACCCACGTGACCACAGGGAGGACATGCAGACTCCACACAGAAGACACCCCAGCTGAGAATAGAACCAGAGAACCTCTTGCTGTGAGGTGGTAATGCTAACCTCTGCACCACCGTGGTCACCCTGCACAGAATATTATATTCATAAAGTATCAAAACGTATTCTAAGAATGAAGTCAACACAAGAATGGAGAAATAGATTTTGCTGATAGGAATGACTACAGTTAGGGGTACAAAGAAAAGGCAAGAGAGGACTGGAATTTACAGGAGAAAACTGGCAAAGGAACCGAGGTACTGGGAGCAAATAACTAGAGAGGGAAGGTAATAGAATGGGAAGAGGATAAGAAGACATTTGGACCGTATGCTAGACACTGCCTTCCCTATTAGGGAATGATTTCCGAGTATAAGCAAAGAGAAAGGGTTAGGTGAATCCTAAATAAAAGACTTGCTCTGATAAAGTTTTTAGTTAAATGTAGAACAGACGCTGCTGTTAAAAAGGGATAATTAGTAGGGCATATAAAATATTGCACGGTAACTATAGCAATCAATCAAAGGAGGTTAAGAAAGATTGGGAAGAGAGACCGGATAAACAATTCATAAGGAAAAATTGAGGGGACATATGTATGGCTCTCAAATATGCAACAAAGTTTAGAAGATTTAAGATTTTTGCTTGGAAGTGTTTGCAGAGGTATTTTTATACCCCAAGCAAACTCCAAAGATTTTTTTTCTCAGGCAGATGGAAAATATTGGAGGTGTGATGAAGTACAAGGTAGCTGAGAACATATGCTTTGAGAGTGTAGTGAGTTGGCAGACTTTAAAAATTCCCCGCAGACGACTCTGTCTGAAATGCTGGGTGAGCAAATGGGTAGAACTAAGGAAATAATTTTTTGACCTGGTACACAAGAACCAGTTTACCAAGAATCCTGCCTTCTAACACCTCTGATTTCAATCTATTGCATTCACTGGAAATACTTTATTATTTGTCCATTACTATGTGCCTATTTTTGCTATATATTTTACCTACAATATGGTGCTTGTATATTAATGTGTATCACATTTGTTTGCAATTATGTTGTTTCTATGATATTGGTTTGTTTTAACAGTGGAGCCGTTCTCCCCAGATCTGTAATTTAACTGTATAATAGTTTTGCTTTTTGTGTTTAACTGTGGAGCTTTTCTCCCCGGGCCTCCACTGAAAATTGGTTTTCTGCCCAGTGGACTTTCCCGGTCAACAAATGCCAATAAATAAAATAAATAAATAAATCTGAATTGCCTAGACAAAGTAAGACCTTGTTCAGTTTAATTCTGGTGGCTGCCAGAAGAAACAATTACTACAAAAATGGAAATCAAAGTCTAAGCAAACTGTATTTGAAGTACTGAATATTGTAACACAGATAAAAGATCTAAAAGTGGGATCTTTGGAAAAGGGTAGGAGCAAATTACATAGAAAAAATGGAATGTTCAATTTTTGTAACTTTGGGTTTTATGATAATTGTCATTTTTATATACATAAAGAAGACTTGAGGCATGGGTGTTCATTTAAGTATTTTATTATGTACAAACACATCAGGATGGATAGCAAGAACACTGAACTTAAACGGACTCTCTATCTAACAGACTGACTAGAAACATTTCATGGTTACACTCTGGCTGCTAACTCAAAATGGCATTTACATCTCACACATGCTCATTGGATATATGGATGGGCTTACTGACTGAGAAGGTTCTTAAAGGTGTACACACATACTGATCTACAATAATTATACAAAAGAAGATATGTGATTTATAATATTTGTAACTGGGAAGATGTTAATATGGTTTGTTTTGCCAATGTCATAAGTGAAAATTCAGTAAGGGTGTTAAAAATAATTACAATACAGGTAACTAGTGTTACACATAACATTACTTTGATATATTTGCTCCAATGTTAATTTTTGGCAGCGACAGATGATTTCTGATAAAGGTGATTTATTAATTCGCTGTTTGTGTTAACAGGATGACTTGATGTCTGTACATATGAATGAACCAGGAGGATGTACGGCATTGGTCGTACTCAGTCTGCAGGGCCGACTCTACATAGCAAATGCAGGAGACAGCAGGTAAAATGTTACATTTACAAACTGGTTTGAACACCTGTTGTCTCACTGAATTGTTTACATGTTAGATGATGTAGAAACATCTTTCTCTCTGGTTACAGATCTCTTATCTGTTATGTGTTTACAAAGCACTTATTGTTTATTTATTTATTTCCAGTTTGATTACCGGGGAGGTCCACTGGGCCCCGAGGACCCGTTTTCAGTGGAGGCCCGGGGAGAAAAGCTCCAAAAATACAAATTACAAAAACATGAAAAATATAAGTGATACATTGAGGAGACTAGTTTGTACAATAGGAACATTTATTATTACAGATAGACAAATACAATTTCACTAAGGTTTTTATAAAAAGGTTATACAATTATAAAGCTATTCTTATAGAGTAATTTGAGAAAATGCATTATATATGCACATTGAGAAGAGAGTTTAAGGAGACTTTTCGCATGCATTCATTTTAAAGTGAGAATCTATTTACAATATATGCGCAAAGGGGTTCAAGGATAAATAGCTGTAGGACATTTTGAGTGCTAGGGTACACTCTAGGTAGGATATCAATGTGTTCTTAGATAGTTTTTAGGTGGGGTAGACTATAAGCACTGCCTCACCTTTTTACACTGTAGGTAGGATATAGGTGTGTTCTTGTATAGTTTTTAGGTAGGGTGAAGACAGGTGCATTTCCATTTGGTGGACAGATGTTTGAAAAGCTGAGTTTTGAAATTTTCAGAGTTTGCTATTGTTCTTAAAGAGGAAGGGAGAGAGGTCCAAGCTTGGCCGATAGTGAAAGAGAGGAGAAGTTGGCCAGCTGGACTTTTAGGTTTGTTGATAACAATCAGGTTTTGATGTTCAGATCTGAGAGTTCTGTTGGGGATGTAGGATGGAAGGATGTTAGCTAGAGCAGGACAGTTAGTTGGATGAAATATAAGTTTGTGTGCTGGGGTGAGCTGCAGATAGTTTAGGTAGTTTGGTAGTTCTAGCCAGTTTAGGTATTGAAGGGAAAGGCAATGATGGGTGGAATTTTTACTGTTGGAGGCAAATTTAGAGATTTTGTTGTAGCAGCTTTCTAGTTTGGAGGTGATAGAGGATGACAGGTTGGTTAGGAGAGGGGCTCCATATAATAATTAGGGCAAAAGGTAGGTAGTGGCCAAAGTATGCCTGGTGGAGTGAGAGAGAAAGTGATTGTTCTTATATAGCATACCTAGTTTTTGGTGGGTTTTCTTAATATTTTGTTGAATATGTGTGTCAAACTTAAGGAATTTGTCGACTGTAACACTGAGAAGTTTGGCAGAGGGAACCACTTCAATAGTGGAGTTGGAGTGACTAAGGACTTTGAATTCTTTGTCATAAGAGTAGGACTTTCAGGGAGAGGAGAGGAGAATTTTGGATTTTTTAGTGTTAAGGGAGAGGTGATTTTGGCGCATCCAGCTTTCAGTGGTTGAGAAAGCAGCTTGGGTTTTGAGGAGCAGTTCAGAGATGTTTGAGGCAGAGTAGACTAAGGTTGAAGCATCTGCGTATTGAATAATTTTGGCATCGGGGGTAGCAATGTGAAAGTTATTAATGAAAATATTAAATAGCATGGGTCCAAGGATGGATCCCTGTGGTACACCTGTTGGGGTAGGTAGGAAGGAGGAGATGGAGTTCTTCCATTTAACTGCCCAAGGATGGATCCCTGCGGTACACCAGTTGGGGTAGGTAGGAAGAGGGAGATGGAGTTTTTCCATTTAACTGCCCAAGGATGGACCCCTGTGGTACACCAGTTGGGGTAGGTAGGAAGGAGGAGATGGAGTTCTTCCATTTAACTGCCCAAGGATGGATCCCTGCGGTACACAAGGATGGATCCCTGCGGTACACCAGTTAGGGTAGGTAGGAAGGAGGAGATGGAGTTCTTCCATTTAACTGCCCAAGGATGGATCCCTGCGGTACACCAGTTAGGGTAGGTAGGAAGGGGGAGATGGAGTTTTTCCATTTAACTGCCTGAGATCTGTCTGATAAGTAGCTAGAGAACCAGGATAGAGAGTTAGGTGAGAGATGCAGGTTTGAGAGATGAAGGAGAAGGTGTTTATGGGAAATGCTATCAAAAGCTTTAGAGAGATCAAGCAAAACAGTAGAGAGCAGGTGACCTGAATCTCGGTCTTGATAGTTTCTAAGAAGGAGAGTAGAGCAGTAGTAGTGCTACGGCCAGAGCGGAAGCCATGTTGAGTTGGTGTAAGAAGATGGTTTTGGGTTAGAAAAGGCATAAGTTGGTGGTGGATGCACTTTTCTAAGATTTTAGAGATTGGTGAGAGTAGAGCGACAGGGCGAAAATTTTCATACCCTAGTGCTTTGATTTTCCAGGTTGAGCTGTATGTTATGTTGCCTTTCTTTGTAGAAGACGTATCACTATTCGTTATCATTTTGAAGTTATTCCTAGAAATCAAATTAAAAACAAATAATGATATGTTAGGAATCTTCTCACATTATGTACTTTTACTTATTCAGTTTTGTTGACTGCGTCCATAAGTTCATACGTTTATACTAGGCTAATGACCACCAGGGTATTTATAAGTATTAAAAAAGCAACAACCACAAGTTCCACCGAAAAATTTAATAAAAAGCTTAGATTATCTTCTCTCTCTGACATCTCGGCCAAAAGCCTTCAAGGAGTATAATACATGTAAAAACTGTGACCATATATATACACAAATACAACTGTTAATTAACCATTCAGCATTTAGTAATTAATTAAGCAATGCTTTCCAATTAAACTCTTCATTTAATCCATATGGAAACATTGTTTTAAATTTTAAAATATACAGCAAAACTGATTTAAATAGTAAGAAAATTAAGTGTAGCATTTAAATGTAGTTTAAATGCATTTCCCTAGATGCATAGCATAGTACAAACACTTTGTTTTCAAACTTCCATGCTTCCTATAGTCCCCATACTATGACGGCTGACTGCTTGTGTAATGTAAAACACCAAGTAGGCTGAGTTAATGACCACAAGCTCTAATTTCAACTCACTCAATTGGCCACAATTGGCTTTTTGTTTTAAGTTTGAAAAGTTATTACAGCACAGAATTAAGACGAGCAATGCTAACAATCTACTTAAGAGCTCAGACAAATAAGAATAGATACTGTTTGGGGGATATGTTTCTATTTTCAGAAGTAATCTTAACTGGTAACTATACCAAAAGGAGAAAACTTGAACAGGATACAGGGAAAATGCCCTAGTATTTGTTAACTGGGAGAAGATTGTTGGTGCAGACAGTACCTACCATGTTGGAGGAAGAATATGAGAGAGTAATGATAAATAAAGTAATGGAGCTAGATATGGAGCCAGAGACTGAGATTACTGTCATTTCTGGTGGTGGTTTGCATGATGGGTGTTATCGAAAAAAGATTACTGGAAATTAGCCTGATGACAAAGCTGTAATGTCATGTAATGTCATATAATGTCATGTAATGTTATGTAATGTCATGTAATGTTATGTAATGTCATGTAATGTCATGTAAAGTAGCAGTTGAGAAATATTTCCCACTGAAAACTATTCTGGCCATGGAGATACAAATGATATTAAGGAGTCTTGGCAGCAGAGAAGATGGTGTGCTTATTAGTTAGGATGGTGGCCTAATGGTTAAGGTGCCTGCCTTACAAGTACAAGGTGCAGGGTTTGAGTCTCCCAAGGGATAATTGAATAGACTTAAAAAGGCTTGCAAGGGCAGTTAGCTTAGTACTCATGTGAATGTGTATGGTGTGGTAGCATTTTAAATGCTCGTGGTGCTTCAGATACATGCAGGAGGGAGCAGCGGTTTGCTGATATGCTCCAGTAGAAGCTGAGAAAGACAACAATGTAATATGGGCTGCTACAGTTAGAAAAAGGCTCAGAATGAGGACTGAAGCAAAAAAAAGAAGAAGCACTGATAAGCAGGTTGGCACAAAGCAGATGAGCTGTGGATGCTGTTGGGCAATGGACATTTTGTGTGAAGTGAAATTTGAAAGGTTTCTATTTTACAAATGTTTTATTTTGGGACATGTGGACAAGAACACCAACTGTAGATCCAGAAAATGAGTAACAAACAAGCCATTAACAGATTAGTTTAGAGTCAGTAATGAAACTGAACAAGAAATACATGAAAACTTTAAAATTGTGGACCCAACAGTGTTTTTTCTTTTATTACATTATTACATCTTTGAAATTTAAGAAGGATTTTTTTTAAGTACGTTTTTTGAAGAAAAGAAAGGAGAATGGCAGGAAAAGAGGCAATGTGATAGTGATCGATATATGTCTAATTACATGAAGGGCACTAATGTGTGGGAGGTGAACGTTGTAGGTGGAAAGAAAGAATCATGTGACTGGTACGAATTCATTAGGAAGTGTAGGGGGTAAATCATGTGACTGGTATGAATTCATTAGGAGGTGTACGGGATGAATCATGTGACTAGTATGAATTCATTAGGAGTTCTATGGGTAAATCATGTGACTGGTACGAATTCATTAGGAAGTGTAGGGGTAAATCATGTGACTAGTATGAATTCATTAGGAGGTGTAGGGGTAAATCATGTGACTGGTATGAATTCATTAGGAAATGTGGGGGAAGAATCATGTGACTGGTATGAATTCATTAGGAATTCTAGGGGACGAATCATGTGACTGGTATGAATTCATTAGGAATTCTAGGGGACGAATCATGTGACTGGTATGAATTCATTTGGAGATGTAGAGGAAGAATCATGTGACTGGTATGAATTCATTAGGAGGTGTAGAGAAAGAATCATGTGACTGGTATGAATTCATTAGGAGGTGTAGGGGAAGAATCATGTGACTGGCATGAATTCCTTAGGAGGTGTAGGGAGAGAATCATGTGACTGTTATGAATTCATTAGGAAGTGTAGGGAATAAATCATGTAACTGGTATGAATTCATTAGGAGGTATAGGGGATGAATCATGTGACTGGTATGAATTAATTAGGAGGTGTAGGGGAAGAATCATGTGACTGATATGAATTCATTAGGAGGTGTTGGGGAAGAATCATGTGACTGGTATGAATTCATTAGAGGTGTAAGGAAAGAATCATGTGACTGATATGAATTCATCAGGAGGTGTAGAGGAAGAATAATGTGACTGGTATGAATTCATTAGGAGGTGTAGGGGAAGAATCATGTGACTGGTATGAATTCATTATGAGGTGTAGGGGAAGAATCATATGTCTGGTATGAATTGATTAGGAGGTGTAGGGGAACAACCATGTGACAGGTATGAATTCATTAGAAGGTGTAGGGGAAAAATCATGTGACTGGTATGACTTCATTACTAGGTGTAGGGGAAGAATCATGTGACTAGTATGAATTCATTAGGAGGTGTAGGGGAAGAATCGTGTTACTGGTATGAATTCATTAGTAGGTGTAGGGCAAGAATCCCGTGACTGGTATGAATTCATTAGTAGGTGTAGGGGAAGAACCATGTGACTGGTATGAATTCATTAGGAGGTGTAGGGGAAGAATCATGTGACTGGTATGAATTCATTAGGAGGTGTAGGGGAAGAATCACATGACTGGTATGAATTCATTAGTAGCTGTGGGGAAGAATCATGTGACTGGTATGAATTCATTGGGAGGGAATATTAACATTATACTGACCATTGGGAAGGTTTGCCAAATGAAGTAAGGGAAGCTAAGTGAGGAAGAAAAAGTAAGGATGAGGTTGTGTGGGGTAATTTTAATGCTGATTATCTCTTAAGAAATTACCACGAAGAGCAAAATGAATTATAAAGCAGAGATTGTGCAGCTCAACAGGAACAGTGTTTTTTTTCCTCTTGTTCATTGTATGTGTAATAAGGTGAAAGGTTAGGGGTTAAAGGCTAATGGAAGGCCTGGGGGATAAAGAGCTGAATATAGTTACCGGTGATAAGTTTCACACTTATATTATCAAAGGATGACTAGACTAAGGAAGGATAGCATGGATTGACTAAAGTATTATTTTCCTGTTTATGGAATAGTTGGAAGAGTCGATGGTCACAAGTCTGGTGTAACAAATGTGTTTAGTACAGGGTGTTAAACATTTCAAGTTTTGGCTATAGAAAAAAGTGTGCAGGATAAATTTTGAATGATGTTTTGTTATGAAGGAATGCTAAAAATAAAAAAAACATATATGTTTATTCATCTCAAAATGCATTTGTTTAATTAATTAAATGGAGGTGCAATAGCAGATGACAACAGGTGCTTCTCTTTTTACAGAACTTAAAGGAATGTAGTAGACAAGTTTGCAAGGACGTGTATTATATATTTTCATTTTTATCTTTTGGATACTTCTTACATTGCTTCATGTTCCTTGTATTTGTATTTGTATATTTGTATTTGTATGTGTGTGTGTGTGTGTGTGTGTGTGTGTGTGTGTGTGTGTGTGATCACATATGTATACACACACACACACACACACACACACATATATATATATATATATATGGTTCTACCTGACTTCACCGACACGCCGGAACATCGACAGCGAAATCGAGAGCCGCAGAAGAGCGAAAGTGCAGAAGACCGACGCGACGGGACCCAGAAGATCGACAGTGCAGAAGACCGACCCGACGGATGAAAGCACCGGCGCTGAGGATGCCGAAATGGGAAAAGGCTGTGTAAGTATGCGGTAGTGACGGACGTTAGGGTGCGAGTAAGGTAAGTGTGGATAGGGGTGGGTTAAGTGAGTTAGGGTTAGGGAGCGGGTCAGGTAAGTGTGCGGTAGTGAATGTGTTTGGGTTAGGGGCGGGATAAGTGAGTTAGGGTTAGGGAGCGGGTCAGGTAAGTGTCTGGTAGTGATTGTGTTTGGGTTAGGGCGGGATAAGTGAGTTAGGGTTAGGGAGCCGGGTCAGGTAAGTGCGGTAGTGATTGTGTTTGGGTTAGGGCGGGATAAGTGAGTTAGGGTTAGGAGCGGTCAGGTAAGTGTCCGGTAGTGACGGACCTTAGGGTTAGGGTTTGGGTCAGGGTTGTAGGTAGTTGTGTATGTTAGGTTTAGTGTGGGTTTGCAGGGATTTTGGTGTGCTTGTGTTGTGTATGTGGTTTTTGGATGGGGAATGTGTTTTGTTTGTTGATTGTGGTGTGTGAAGTGTATAAGGTTTCGTGTTTGTGTACCGTCGGTTATTTCGTTGTCGGGGATGTGGATTTTCGTGTTTTTGTACTGTCGGTTATGTGGTTTCGGTGATTGCGTTGTCGGTGTTGTGGTGTTTCGGTGAAGTCAGGTAGAACCATATATATATATATATGGGTCTACCTGAGATGGTCGACAAGCCATTTGATCGACTTTCATTTGGTCGGCAATTCATTTGGTCGACAGGCAGATTTGTCCCCCTCCCCAATGTTGTGCAACCCTGGAGTTGATATATATAGTTAGGGGGGGTGTGGGGGGCAAAGCCCCCCACATAAAACTGCTTGCCAACCAAATGAACTGTCGACCAAATGAAAGTCGATCATATGGCCGGTCGACCATGTGATAGGGATCCATATATATTGGAGGTTGATGAGATATATAGATATATATATATATATATATATATATATATATATATATATATATATATAAATATATATATAGTTCCCTATCAGAAGCCTGAAACACTATAAGCCTGAAAATCAAAATCCTGAAACCAAAAGCCGGAAAATTCAAAATCCCGAAAACCCAAAATCCTGAAACTCAAAATCCTGAAAACACAAATAATGTTAATATGTCACTATAAAGACACTAATATCTACCAACTGACCCTGACCCTAACCCTAACCCTAAGGTTCGTCACTATCGCACACTCACCTGACCCGCGCCCTAACCCTAACTCACTTAAACCGCCCCTAACCCCAATATTTGTCACTATTGCATACATGCCTAACCTGCGCCCTAACCCTAACTCACTTAAACCGCCCCTGACCCTAACATAAAACTAACCGCACACTTACCTGAACCCAACGCATGACCTAACACCACAGGGCTAATAATAGCAAAGCCACAATGACGTCAGCATGTCCATTTTGTGTTTTCAGGATTTTGAGTTTCAGGATTTTGGGTTTTCGGGATTTTGAATTTTCAGGCTTTTGGTTTCAGGATTTTGATTTTCAGGCTTATAGTGTTTCAGGCTTCTGATAGGGAACTATATATATATATATATATATATATATATATATATATATATATATATATATATATATATATTGGAGGTTGATGATTTTTTCAGTGGGTTACTGATATTTTATATAAGCTTGCCTGACCATGGGATCTTTTACATCCACCTGAACCTCAGCTGAGGCAGATGGGCAAGTCAGCTCCACTGGTACAGACAGATGATAATGCCCTGACTGTGACCCAGGGGACCCAAATTCATTTAATACCCTGAGTGCCTGATGGAGCCTGCATGGGAAGATGAGATGGATAAGGAGGCTTGTACAGCTCCTTCTGTTTGGGGCAGGGAGAGTGCTAGGAATGATGCTCTAGTCTATATGTGGGCTAGTCTTGGCAGTTGTGACAGAGACTGGGGCTCAGAACAGAGGCTAGAATATGCTTTGAGGTATGTTTGGGCTAGTGTCTGGGTGCAGGGTGATGACACTCTTATGTGCTTCTGAAAAGGCACAGGTGTTCA
Organism: Protopterus annectens; assembly: GCF_019279795.1. Lineage (NCBI taxonomy): Eukaryota > Metazoa > Chordata > Ceratodontiformes > Protopteridae > Protopterus > Protopterus annectens. The sequence continues at coordinate 451,950,920 of NC_056740.1, forward strand.
AGGGAAATGCTAGTGTGTGGGGAGCATGGGCAGCACTATGGGTACAGTACCCTGCATGGGCAGCATTGTGGGTACAGTGCCCTGCATGGGCAGCACTGTGGGTACAGTACCTTGCATGGACAGCACCATGAAGACATTACCCTGCATGGGCAGCACTATTGGTACAGTATCCTGCATGGGCAGCACTGTGGGTACAGTACCCTGCATGGGCAGCACTATGGGTACAGTACCCTGCATGGGCAGCACCATGAAGACATTACCCTGCATGGGCATCACTATGGGTACAGTACCCTGCATGGGCAGCACTGTGGGTACAGTACCCTGCATGGGCAGCACCATGAAGACATTACCCTGCATGGGCAGCACTATGGGTACAGTACCCTGCATAGGCAGCACTGTGGGTACAGTACCCTGCATAGGCAGCACCATGAAGACATTACCTTACATGGGCAGGACTATGGGTACAACACCCTAGTATGTAAGCATGTATGGGGCATCCAGTCCTCTCCCTCAATTGCCTTTTACTTTGCCAGTTCTGTGGACAGCAGGAAAGGTAAACTGGGCCCTCTGGAGGGATACCATGCCACTACAGCGACAGGTGAAACTAATCAATACAGAAAACCTAGGGAATGCCACACTGCTAGAGCAATAGGTGAATCTAATCAGTACAAAACACCTGAAGCTGAAAAAACCTGAGGCAGATGGGTACTCACCTAATACTGCATTTTAGTGTCAGCACTAGAGAATAAATCTAGGTAGGTGATGTGGGCAGAAACAACCCACAACCTTCTGATCTTCCCAGCATCAAAGACCATCATGAGACAGGTTAGTTTTACCCTACTGATGATGTGTTGTTACAACAGTAATCCTGCTCAGTACGAGAGGATAGCCAGCTGCAAAGTCAGTGAGAAGCACCACTCGTCACTGGATTTGAGTGCAGATGGAAAGGGGCCACCTCTCTCCAGCAGTGTACTGCACATTCACGTGCTAAATCATTCATAGATGATTCTAGTAAATATTCTATCAGATGAGACATTGGCACTACAACCAAGCTTAGCACAACTCAGATTAATGACTGTTGCATCATGGGTTGTAGCCGATAGTCTGGCAGTTATGATTCTGAGGGCCTAGACATGGATGGTGACCTCCTTGTAAAAGGTATACCTTAGGTGACACATCACTGGTTATGGTTACTCCTGTTTAGCATGTTTATTTGTCCTGGTTATAATCATGTGACTAAAATGAATATTCGCACAGCTGTTAGTACCATGAGAAGTAACAGCACTGCACAGCATAAACTATATGTAAAGGCATCTGCAGCACACAAACCCAACAGTATAAATATAAGGTGAACAGCTAAATGCAGGTGCAAAATTATTTTGTAGCATGAAACCATAGAACAAGGAAGATATGGTTTCAAGCCACTATAGGCTGATAGTGGCATTCAAATTCATCTGCAGGGTCTGTTGTCGATTCTTTGTTCACCTATATCATTGTTAGTAACTTAACGCCTGATTGCCAGTATTTTTTCTTAGCTTTCTGATATTCACTTCGATTGTGGCAAGGAGTATGGTGAGCAGGCAGGTTTGAGCCACAGCACTGAAGTAGGCCAGTTGCAGGAAGAGCTAATGCATCTCAGTGGCAGATTCCTAAGTTTGTACTGCAACTGAGGCTGCCTATCTTGTCATTGTCCTCAGCAGGCGTCATATGAGGCCGCATGTCATGTCTGGTCATAGTGATAATGCCATAGAGCATAGCTCTCAACTTGCAGCCACTGAAAACAGGTACAAGGCCCCTGAAAGCAAGGACATATAGCCCAAAACCAGGACATCTAATTAGCATAGTATAGGAATGTCAAATAGCACATAATTCTTTCCACTTACAACAAGAATGTGGGATACTAATCAGAAACACGTTTAAAAAACACATTATCAAAGAGAGAGTGTAAAATCTGTAGACTTTAATGAACTTTATTGCAAAATTCTACCACACGGTTATTTATTTTTGCTTTGAAAAAGGGAGATGTCAGATGTGTGTCCTCCTTCATTAAATTATTGGTGTCTCTACCACCAGTATGTTGGCAACATAGTGTGGTTTTCCATGTATTAGACAGCTTCACAAATACACAAGAATGATCCAGAAAATTGTGTGAAGAGGTAACTCAATCTTAAAAATACAGACATACCTCCAAAAATAGGTACAATATGTGTAGGGTTAAATCAGGCCTGAAAATAGAAACATTCCTCTAAAATAGGGACAGCTGAGAGGTCTGCTATACACATGTGAAAATTTTCTTCCACCCATACCGCTCAACCTATTAGAACAAGAAATCTGGACAAAGCCATAAATAATGGGGGGACAAAGGCCCAAAAATAGGGGCACTTTTTTAATTATTGCTCTTACAGACTTGGAAAGATGATAGAATAACGTGTTTTGCATTAGCATTAATTTTCTGAAGGGTATGAAGTCTGAAACTCAAATGTCTGCCATTAATTTTCTGACTTTAAATCTCAATGTTTTGCCAATGATTTTCCAGAAAACCATAAATTTATGAGAAACAGACCAAAATATGAGGCAAAAATCAATCTGTGCAGTTGAGAAGTATGCTTTCCACCCAAAGATATTTGTTCCTACATTACATCACATACAAGAATAATACAAGAAGCTGTATGACTTCTGTTGAGAGTAATGAGGCCGTTATAAGTAAAAATATCTCAGAAACATATCTCTCTGTAGCATGTAGAAATATCGGGTGACAATCAGAAGGTTGAAGTGGGTTTGGTCGAACCCACTTCGGTGAAAGTCTGGAGGCCGAACGACAACAATGTCGAACCAAACATTGTCGATATGAATCTCGCCCCCATCTCGAGCCATGTTAAAGCCCGTTCCGAGGTTTACAGCAAGTCGTATTTCAACAATGTCAGAATTCCACATTGTCGGTTTCGCGGAAGTGGGTCGATGATCCCATCATTCGATGGGGTCAGGTTCAACCTTCTGATGGTAAACCAGAAATGTCAACGTGACTGTGGCTAAACTGCACATGTGGAACTCTTGTTTGCATAATTTGTAGAAATTAATACAAAGAGGCACTCTGAGCCAAAGCAAGCTTCCAGAGATAGGCTAAAGTGAGAAAGCCTAAGCAATAAGGAACTTGACACATCCCTGCTGTAACTTAATGACACCTAGTGAACAGCCTTAATGTCAAAAAATGCACCAGGAATATCCGGCTCCATTACATAAAGCCCTGACTATGGCCCAGGTCACATGTGTTCAGTTAATACCATGTCCCAGTGTAGCAGTCATAACTTAACATTGTATCAGAGATATATGCTCCACTCACAAAAGTGGGGCATGGGGGTCACATTGCCCCCTCCAACGAGAGTATCTCTATGTAGCTACTTATAATAGGTTTTTATAAGTTTGTATCCATGTGTGAGCTTAGAATAGCAGGAACTGCACCATGCCAGCTGGCCTCCAGGGGGAGGGGTTAGGAGCAAAAACGAAGGAGAAAGGCATCCTGCTCATAAACAAATAGGAGCACATCAAGTATACCACATGCCAAACTGTTGAACTAGCCACTAAGAATCTTACAGGACTTCTATAATATTCTTAGGTCTTAGCAACATTTTCTGGATAAGCTGAACTAGCCCTGATTTAAATTGTGTGAAGATTAAAGATTAGCTCATTTGGTACAATACACTACTTGAAGAATAATGTGAAAATGGGTACCAAACATCTGACTTCAGGTAAAATCAAGTTATCTAAGGGGATTGCACAGACCCAGCACAGGTCTGTACCTGTTATAACATTTGCTACCATAAGATCATTCATTAGGAACTAAATGCTTCCTGTCTTCTCAAAGTCTCAGATAATTTGTATAAATCTAAGTTTGTATCATTGCAGAAATTACCCATAGCAGTAAAAGCAATCTCAAAAAATGTCAACTTTGTTGGGGTGTGGTAGGAATTATAGATACTCATAAACCACTGTGTGAAGTGAATTTGTGTAAACACTTATCTTCTTACACGTAAACTGCAGCACTTTGCCCCACCACATGTTCATAGGAAAGATAAACTGCTGAGTCTGGTACTTGCAGTCATAACTCTCAACCTCTTAGCACAAACAATCTGGACAAAACCAAACATACTTAGAGGGGAGGAACCAGAATCAGGGACAGGATTTAAACATTGTTTTGATCAACTTAGAAAGTAGCTTGCATAATAGGGTTGAGTCTGAAACTCAAATATCTTATTTAGTGACTGCAATCCTTAATGATTTGCCAGAAAACCCAAAATTTTATGAGAGAGAAACCAAAAATATGATGTAAATATCTGGACATTCTATGAAAAATCTGGACAGATGAGAATGTGTGGTCACTAGCTGGAAGTCAACTGCACTCTAGTACAATAAAAAGCTATAAATTAAGGATGGTAGACATAATATTATTAAAAAACTCAAAGATTTACTCATCAAGATTTGGGAGAAATGACAATAAATACACAACATTAAATGCTCATCATATTGATTACTGTTGCAGCAGCCTTAGCTATGTGTACTATATCCCATCAAAGATCTAACAGCCAGCCAACTTCTAAAGCTTCAGGACACCTTCCACATGCCCAAACTGCCAAGCAACTTCAGATGAGGTGACTAAAAGATACATTTGGGATTGAAGCCCTTCAGAGCTTTACTGCCGCCAAAGAGTTTGCTCCTTTGAAGCTTTCGTTGATCAACGGTCGGCTTGTGCTTTCCTTTGCTAGGCAGATAAGTTCCCTTTGGGGGAAAAACTGCAATTTTTCTTAATTTTGTTGATGTTTTATTACTTTTATCTCCTGGACAGTTATTCTAAAGCTAAAGATGTTGTTTTAACGGACTGTCCCAAGACTGTAATCTACTTTTAAATGGAGTGCTAGTTTTTTCTGTCAGTTAAAAATGTGTAAAGTAACTGAAAAGATTTTTTGTGGAAAAAATGTGTTTATTTTACTTTTATGGGGTTGGCATACTGTTTTAAAGTACTTTTTATTTTATTTTTCTTTCAAAAAAGTAACTTGTGGACTGGTAGTGTTTACTTGCAATTGCTGCTTGTCTTCCCCAGGAAGGAGGCATAATTTTTGCCTCGAACATGGAACAGACCATGGTCGGTCCTTCTTCCAGCCACAAAAAGAAAAAAATGAAGCAAACATGCTTTGCCACCGCAGCACGCTAACAATTTGCCTCAGCTGCAGGTGTGTGACTCAGTTATGAACATTTGCTGTACCTTAGAACACTCATCTTTTACCCCTCTGGCGTAGAACCTACAGCCACTATGGACCGGAGTTAGCTAACATCGTCTGCAGCTGTTGCGGTCCCCTTAGTGTGTAAGGGAGAGCCACTCTTGTCAGTCCTAGGTGAGGAAACAGGGAAAGTATCTCCATTATGTCAGAATGATGTGCCCATCCCTGGGGAAACAACTGCTGCCATTAGTAACATGGTTGGTCCATTTTCCCTGTCAAATAGAAACAGAAAACTAAGCATATATCTATTCCTCTTCAGTTTTTTTGGATAGGAGTAGTTTAGTTGGTCTGAGTCAGGGTTTAATTCAGGCTATTGGTCCTTGTAAAGTAGTTTCTGGTAAAAGAAACAGGGATTCCTCTTTTCCTGAAGAGATTCAAGATTCTGAATCTGAACAGGAAGATATAGGGATGGATACAGGGGTTTTTTGCCTGGATTTCTGATTCAGACTCAGAGGAGAGCTCAGGTTTTTGCTTCTCCCTTTATCTTAGACTGTTGCTGGAATGTGCTGGTGTTTTCCATGAGAGAGCACTGAGTTTTCTGTCCCTCACAAAATAGTACGAAGTGTTACAGAAGGATTTTCCAGAACCTACATCCATTCCTCCTATCCTGTCTGCTTTAGAGGATGTGTGTTTTACTGCCTGCAGTTTTCCTTGATAGTCAGACAACTTTCCCTAAAAAGGCGGGTAGGATGTATAAAGTTCCTCAGTTTTTTAAGTTTTATAGTTTATTCCCAGACCTGACCCAGCAGTTGTAGCCTTAGCTGACTCCTCTGCTGCTAAGCACATAGTTAATTCCAGTCCTACTCTTTCTAATAAGAATGGAAAAATGATTGATAGGGATGTGAAAAAGTCTGGACTTCGGCAACTTTTGATTCTCATATGTTAAAGTTTGTTCTGACAAATTGTGAAAGTATGATCAATGTTTTATCGGCAGTTTTGTCTTGTGAGGAAAAATCTGCTTTCTTCTGTTACACAGGTCACTACTCACTGTTTGCAATGTGTATATGACTCTGTTGGTACTTCTTCCAGGGCTATGACCACCGGTACTGTTGTAAGGAGGTTTGCATGGCTGCATTCTGAGAGCCTCCCAGATGATGCTAAACATCAGATTTTAAATTCTCCCTTGGTAGAGTGTTTGGCCCTTCTGCTCAAAAGGCAATCAAAAAGCATGATGAAAGGGGTAAGCTAATCCAGGGAATCTCTTTTCAGTCTTCCTTTTCTACGTTTTTCAAGGTTTTTTCTATCTCCTCATCCACTTTTGGCAAAAAAAAAAAAAAAAAAAAAAACAGTAAGCAGTCTGAGCAAAATACAGGTAAACAGATGTTTAAGAAGAAATGGCAAGGGGGTTTCAAAAAGTCTCAAACCTCCCAAAACCAAGGACACTCTAAAAAGTCTGAATGACTATTCAAGAGATTTTGTGAACCTCCCCTGCCAGACATGGCCTCTTTTTAGTTCCAGAAAGTTTGAATCGACATTTTTCTGTTTGGCAGCAAATTCATGGGTTCTGAAAATCATTCGTCAGGGCTACAGATGGCAGTGGGAAAATATTCCTCCTTTTCAGGGAGTCATTCTTCATCCTGCAGATCAGATTGTTTTGTTTCCAACTGTTCTTTAGGATTCACTTCATAATCTCGAAATACTGAAACATCGAATTTCAGTATTTCGAAACTTTGAAACCGAATTCACAAAACACCGAAACTACAAAACCCAGAGCCCAAAACCGCGAAATTCAAAATACCGAACAAACCGCATACACTACACCATGCATACACCACAACACCCACATCACAACATAAACAAACAAAAACTACACACATACACAACTCATACACACATAAGCGGGGGGCAACCCCCCCTGCACTCCCCCATGTGCACACACATACCCTACTTATATATACTAACTCTGAGATCGCACAAACAGGAAACAAAAGCAAACTCACACACACACATTCCCCAGTCCCTCACACACACATTAAACACATCAGCACACTCAAACACACTCTAACCTCCACTCAATCCCTTACAAAACACTCACTTACCTGACAAAACACCTAGATCCACACACGGCACCGCACACCATAAACACACAATGCCGGACATCACGTAGTGTAAGGCCGTAACCTCGAATTTGAGATATTTTAATTCGCGATTATGAACTTTCGCTATTTTAAAGATTCGGGTTTATAGTCTTGAGATACTGAAATTCAACATTTCAGTATTTCGGGATTATAAATGGCTATCCCGAGGAGTGATAGAACCAGTTCCTCCTTTCCAGGTGGGGAGAGGCTTTTATTCAAGAATGTTCCTCGAGCCAAAGAAAGAAAATACTTGAAGACCCGTTCTGGGTCTTTTTTTTCTTAAACCTGTTTGTGATAGTGCACATATTCAAAATGATGTCACCTCACAACTTGTTACCTCTGCTTCCTCTTTCATGTTTCCTGAAAACACTAGACTAAAAAGATGCTAATCATCGCATTCATATTCATCCAGACTTCAGATGTTGTGTCTGGACCACATTAGCAGTTCTCTACCTTACCCTTTATTAGTTTCTGCCCTACCCTTTGGATTATCCACTGCATCAAGTGTGTTCACAAAGTGTCTAGTTCAAGTTATAGCTCATTGCAGGCCATGGGGTATCCACATTTTTCTATATTTAAACAACTTGCTTATCTTTGTAGAGTTTTTTTTCAAAGTGTCAGTAATCTCTCTGTACTGGGTGAGAGATCTTTTATACCAGATGGAATTCCAAGAGAACATTCAAAAGTCTTTCTTGGCACCTTCACAGAGAATTGTATTCCTGGGATGTCAACTAGACACCTCAGTTCAAAAAGCTTTTCTTCCACAGGAAAAAAATAGATCGTTATTTAGAACTATTTCTAAGGTTTTCCACTTAGATTTCAGTTACTGCAAGGGAATATCTTAGAATGTTGGGTCTCGTGATATCCATGATTCTCATAATACCACAGGAGAAAGATACACCTGTATCTGAAATCTCTTTGGTCTCAGCATCAACACTCTTTACCTTTTCAAATTGCTGGGGTTTTTCAGAACAGAAATCTTTTGATGGAAACAAAAGATATCCTTAAATCCAGGTCTCCCCTTCTCCTACCAGTCTTCAAGTGGTTACAGAAAATACCATAGTCACATGGTACATCAACAAGCAAGAGGGAACCAGGTTGTACCCTCCTTTGTAGACTAGCCATGTTAGCTTGGGATATAGCTCCATTGCACTGTCTCACTCTACAGGCATCCTACATTTCATCAGAGCTAAACTGTGTGGCAGACAAGCTGAGCAGAACCAGGGCAGACCCTCACAAATGGAAGTTAGATCAGGGGATCTTCCTAGACTTCATACTTCATCCATCTGTGAGGAGTTCCTGAAGTAGACCTCTTTGCCTCCTCCATGAACAATCAGCTGGCAAGATTATATTCTGGGACTTAATGTAAGAAACCCTGGAAGACAGATGCCTTTTCTTTTTCTTGGACAGAAATGTTCCTGTATACTTTTCAACCCTTTACATTACTATCCAGGGTACTTCTGAAGATTCAGAAGGAATCTCCCAAGATCACTGTGGTGATTCCCTTCTGACCCAAGCAACCATATTTCTCCCTTCCTTTGAAAATGAACAGGGGCAGTTACCACAAGCTTCTGCACAGACTGGATCTATTCACACAAGAGCAGGGGTGTTTGGTACTCCCCAACATTAATCAGCTTTATTTGACTACCTGGATGATAGAGAATTCATTCCTTTTAGATACCTGCTTACTAAGGACATACAGCAGGTAGTAATATAGGCAAGAAAGCCTAAAATCATATATTAGCAAATGGAAAAAGTTTTCTAGTTGGTGCCAACAACATAAACAGCACCCATTCAGGGCTAGTTGTTCTCTGCTTCTACAATATTTGTGTGAATTACAGTCTTATGGCCTTCCTTACTCCTTTTTCAAGGATCATTTATCAACCATTTCAGCATGTCTACCCATGGATCCTCCTCTTTCAAAGCAATCTCATTTCAAAATGTTCTTGAAAGGGGTTTTGCTTGAGGCCTTCAAGAAAACCTGTGGCTCCCCCTTGGGATATTAATTTTGTGTTAGCGAAGCTAACACTAGCTAAATTTGAATCAGCTAATCTGGCTGACTTGAGATTCTTAACATGAAAAACAGTTTTACTAATTGCTCTGACCTCTGAAAGAAAGGTATCTGAGATCCAGGCTCTTATGGTGAATCAACCCTATCTCATTTTCTGTAGGTACAGGGTTTCTCTGAAAACTAATCCTTCTTTTATGCCTAACATGGTATTTGAGTTTACTTTAAGCCAAACCATTCAACTCCCAGTTTTCTTCCCTGGACCTAAAACTGAGAGAAAGGTTATGCTATACATTGGAAGTCCTTAGACAACTTGGGTACTATCTTGGCAGAACTGAACCTTTTCAGATCTTTGGATGAATTGTTAATTTCTTGTGAAGATAAGAGAAAGGGACAACCTGTGTCAAAACAGACTATTTCCAAATGGTTGTCTAAGGCTATTACCTTTTTATACTTGTGAAGTCCCCTCTCTGGGTCAGTAATCAGGGAACTTGAATCCTCACCACTGACACTGGAGAGGGGCAGTCACTTGGAACAAAAATGGATACACCCAGTATTTCAAGATGCATCTCTCTCTCTCTCTCTCTCTCTCTCTCTCTCTCTCTCTCTCTCTCTCTCTCTCTCTCTCTCTCTCTCTCTTCCCACTGGCAAGTTGAGTCCTCAGCTGAGTTTCCAAGCCAAGTCCTCCACCACTCTCTCTGTGAAACCACTGCTTCATGTCCCTGCTCCCAGTAGCTGACACACACACACACTGAGATTTGATTTGCACAAACCCACACTCATCTGGGAAAGACTGGTACCGATTTACTAGTTATGCCCCCTTCTTCCCAGACTATAAGGTAGACACACCACCTCCAAACACTCCAAAGCCAGCTACTCTAAGTTTCTTGCAAGGGTACCCAACTATACTGAGTAAAATAAATATTAATACAAATTGTAGTGTTTTTGACTGGTGCAGTAAGGCTTTCAGGAGTGGCTACAGTGTCACTGAATAAATATTAAGTACTCTCCAAGGTTAAAATATTCTCTAAAGGATCAGCCACAATGAAAAGTTTAAATATATTTAATAATAAATAATAAGAGAACATGAAAATAGTAAATATATATTTACAATAAACACCAGAGTTTCATATACAGGAAATATTAAAATAACACATATGACAAGATTCACACAGTTACAGAAAAACAGTACTTAACTAATCTCACTATATTTTCATAATTTATCTAAAGAATTACTATTCCCTGGTTGACTTACTAGAGCAAGGCAAGATGAAGTAGGTGAGGGGTCCTTCCTTATCAGGTTCCAATAAACAGAGTGCCATGAGACTTCAGTCTCATCTAGTATTAAAATATAATTTTTAGTGATGGATTACAGAATGACATCACATACATCTGTTTGTCTGACTTCTGATTCCCGTGCTACCCCCTTGGCTAGAAACTGTCAGGATTTAGCACATGTGTCAATAATACACACACATACTGAGCCAACAGATATTGCCAACATACTGGCTGACAGATTCAGTGCCAACTTTACCCCTCTCTCCCCCCCTAAAGGACCAATCACAATACCGGAAGAATGCCAGACTCCCAGCATTACTGTAGCACAGGTTAAAGCTGCAATGTCCAAGGCCAAGAATACTGCTTCCATGGGACCCGATAACATTCCTGACTGTGTTCTACATGAACTACAAAGTGGACTTGCACCACATCTATGTGCCTTTTCAGTCACAGCCTCACCTCAGGCATTATCCCTACCAAATGGTGCACTGCTCCAGTCATCCCTCTCCATAAAGGGTAAGTGACTACAGACCCTGGGAATTATCGCCCCATTAGCCTGAAGAGTCTAATATATAAAGCTATGGAGTGCATCATCTTTCTCCAAACTCTGAACCCTACGCAGTTTGGCTTTGTGAAAGGGAGATCATGCCAGCGTGACTTCTTTGAGTCAGTCACCTAGGCTGTGGATGAAGGTAAGGCAGTGCATACAGCCTACCTCGATCTGGCCAAGGCCTTTGATACCATTCCTCACTCAGGCGTTATTGATAAACTCATGAAACTAGGCATCAAGCCCTATATCACTAGGTGAGTTGCAAATTGGCTCAAAGATAGAACACACAGTGTGAAAGCGAACTCCAAGTCAGACTGCCGACCAGTCACAAGTGGAGTCCCACAGGGATTGGTACTGGGTCCTCTCCTGTTTGGCATCTACTTCTCAGAAGTCCAGGCCAGCACAAAGGGACTCTGGCTGACCAAGTTCACCAACAACTGCAAGCTGGGAGCCATTATTAACTCCCCAATTGATGCAGACATCCTACGGAAAGGCCTCACTGAGATCAATGACTGGTGTCAAAACCATGGCCTTAAGCTTAACGCCAAAAAATGCGTCATCATCCCCTTTGGTGAAAACTCAGTTCAAACTAATTACCACATCTATGGGAGCCCACTGAACATTGAAGGCATTATAAGAGATCTGGGGGTGCAGGTTGACAGCAAGCTCTCCTTCAACCACCACATTGCCACTGTGGTCAGAAAGTCCTTCTATGTGGCACATCTCATTACCAAGGGTTTTGCATCCAGGAAGAAAGAGGTCATCTCTCGCTACTCGTCCCTCATTAGACCAATCATCAAGTATAATGCCCCATTTGGCATGTACCTCACTAGACACTTGCGACAACTGGAGAGGCCACAGAAGACCTCACAAAGAGGATCCTAGGCATTAAATACATGTCCTACATGGACAGATGACTCCAGCTATTCTCTGTCTCATATCGCCTACTTAGAGGCAATCTCTGCTTGATTTACAAAGCCATGTCTGGCCCAACTTTCTTAGAAATGCTACATCTAAAGAAATCCAAATCTTTCACACCACACGTTCCAGAGACCTCGACCTCATTACCACAATCAACAGAACATGTTGGAGGGACAGGTTCCTCAACCAGAGACTGCCCATGCTCTGGAATAGACTTCCCAACCATGTCAAGCACCTTGCTGTCCCACTTCAAGAGAAATCTTGATGAGTGGATGGGTAATAGAAAGTTAACCCCGGAAATCACTCCAGTGGCTCTACTTGATAGAGACACTGGGAACTAACATCAGGTAGCACGATGCCAGGGCACTTCTATGAGCTAGGCTTGTAAAGGCTCCAGGGCCATTAGTCTAGTACACATGTATGAACCTATGAACACACAGAGCTTTGCTAAGATCTGCTGCATCTCCTGGAAGTCATAAATCAATTACAAACCTCCACACTTCCAGAGTAGCAATTAGTTCATCCCAAAGACAATGCAGAAAGCTTCCTAGTACAGACTTTTTATCTCTGGTTGTATTGGGAACTGTAAAATACAATCTTCATGGCTTAAACCAGGTAATTTAATGTCAAACTATTTTCAAAGTTTGGTGGATTGAGGTTAACCTCTTCTCTTCCAATATCCTCTGTTAAAACATATACATTTAAACAGTTATAATAATGCATTTATATTTCTTTTTCTGTTCAGTAGGCCACACTGTTGGTACATTTTTAACACAAGCAGCTTTACAAATGCATTTTTCAATACAAACATCTGTACAAATCAGTTTGATATACAAATGACATATAATTCTTTACAGAATTCCAGCTAGCCCTGCTAGCATGTGTTACACATCCACTGCCCTACTTCTCCTGGCATAGCTGACAATACCTCACATTGTCACAATACTTGCCATAACAAAACTGTTCAGGGCAGAATCAATGCCCACTGTACCAGGGCCTTGGATTTATCTATGGCTTTTTGAAAAGAGGTGAGTTCTAGAGGTACTCTAGAAGCTGCTGCTTGGTCCTCTGTACATACTTTTACAAAGCACTATAAGCTTAATTCCTTCTCTAAATCCAGATCAACCTTTGCTAAGGCCATTCTGCAGGGGTTCATTGACTGTTCTCCTTCCACCTCCCAAATGTAGTTAGCTAAGGTAGCCTACCTATGTACCTAAGTTTTATTTTCAGTGCTTGTTTTATGCCACAGTGTGACATTTATTTTTTGTTGTTCTTAGCATTGTCCTTTCAGGGGTCAGCCTCCCTATGGCTGCTGGCAGGAATGCTCTGAAGGGCTTTGAACCCAAATTGTCTTTTAGTCTGCTCAGCTCGAGCTGCCTGACAGTTTGTGAACATGGAAGGTGCCCTGTAGCTTTGGAAGCTGTCCTGCTGTTATACCAGTTATATCCTTGGCAGGATATAACCCATAGCTAAACATACGGTGGCAGGGATCATTTGAACATCTACTCTTATGATAAGTTTAACTTGCACAACTGTACTTCCTTATAGTTTTATAATTATGGCATACCTAGAAGGAATATTTAATTAGTATTTTAGTTAGATAGCAAGGTGCTATTGGTACATAGTATATTCTATAGAGTTTTACTTTGAACAAGATCAGGACTAGGCACTTGTAATTGTTGAAATATCAAAAACTATAAGTGTTAGAATTAATGTTTTTTTTCTATCACAGTTATTTCAAACATTACAACTGACAAAATGTGTTTCTACATTTCAGACCAGAAACGTTTGTATTCTGAAAGGCATGGGTACAGTAACTATATGCTGCCACTTTGAATAAAGCTCATAGTACTGCTTTGTTATGAAATAAAGGAATGATATGGAACATTGCTTATCAAAGAGAAGCAGTTAGAAATAAATAGTATGTATTAGCAGCTTGACTTTGTTGTGCTACATGTTTTAAATGAACACAGCCTTGTTTATGTGAAAAAAAGTTACTGCGTGGATGAAATCATGGGAATGTGGTACTGTGATGAGAAACTGCAAAGGTATAGCAACATAAACAGGTTCTGAATAATGATTGCATATCTTTGTTATCAATCAAAGAAGTGAACTATTATTGGAAGGAATTTTCCAGAACTATCCTGGCTGTGTTTTAAGTAAATAAATGTCTGTAGGTGTCTGCCATGTTAGTCTAGTATAGACTTACTGCCAATCTATTCTGAAAAATGAAAGTCTTGCCTCAAACTGCTTTGTGTCTCAGTAGATTTACTGAAAAATGGTAATATGGAACCTCTAATATTAATCATTTCCCCTTAATCGTGATGATGGAATTGCCATTTGTCAGCTGACTGAACATTAAGGCAATGTAATGACTGCCACCTTTAATGCTAGTGGTGCCAGGGTGAGATTCAGTTTTACTTCCCAGAAGAGACTATACTTTCTGATATCAAAGTCTAATAACTTCTTCTTCTTTCAGCTTTTTCCCGGTTAGGGGTCGCCACAGCAGATCACTTGTCTGCTCATGATTGGCAGTGGAGTTTTACAGTGTCAAGTTGCCAGCCAAGCACTCAGCCTTCCACAGAAGGCACACACATGCACGCACTCATGCCTAGGGCCAATTTAGGGTGTCCAATCCACCTACAGCCTGTCTTTGGGATGTGGGAAGAAAACGGAGCACCCGGAGGAAACTCATGCAACCACAGGGAGGACATGCAGACTCCACACAGAAGGCACCCCAGTCAAGGATCAAACCAGAGAACCTCTTGCTGTGAGGCTGCAATGATAACCACTGCACCACCATGGCAGCCCACATCAAAGTCTAATAACAATCCATGCAAACTAATGCATAGTAATTGGATGATAATTGACTGGGATCAGGAACCAGGTCAGCATCTAGCCTCTGCTACACAGTTTATTACTTAAGTCAACAAATTAATTCTTAGATTATCAGAAAATCCATTTGCATATCCATCAGCTTCAGCCCCTATGGCATTTGGGCAGATTAAGATTAATGGACATGCTGCACCTCAGAAAATCCAAATCCCATCAAGCTATGTGCTCGAGAGCCTTGAACCTCAGCAATGAAATAAATAGGACATGCTGGAGGGATAGATTCATAACCCAGAGGCTCCCTTCACTCTGGAATAAAATCCCAGTCCAGGTTAGGCAGAGTCCCTCACTGACTCTCTTCAAGAGGAATCTTGATGAGTGGATGGGAGATCGTAGGTTTACCCTGGGTATCACTTCTGTGTCACTGTTAGACAGAGGCACAGTATGCTAACCTCGAAAAAGGGCATAGCAAAATTCATTTAAAATGGGTGGCGAAAGCCAAACACATTCTGGCTAGGCTTATAAATGCCCTAGGGCAGATAGCCTAGTATGAACCTATGAACCTATGAACCTAAGATTTTACAGCTAATTCTTTGTAGTTTATTTTTTTCCCCTCAAGTCTGGAAGAGCATCAAATATGAAGTAAGAAGGTGATAATATACAGTTACGTTATAAATGCTACCCAAATCTGCATTTCCTCTGCATTTCCATCAGCTGATCACAAAAGTATCACAACTACATTCATGTGGTGTGAATCAGTAGAAGGAGGCCACAAAAAGGTACCAGTGGGTTCGCCTGTTACACTCTCTCTTCTTTGGTTTTCGTTTTTTTTAATGATGTGAGGAAGAGAGATGTGAACTTAATTAGAAAGTGAAGGATACAAGTAATGTGCCAGCTTCATCCAGTTTTAGAAGGAAGAGAAGTCAGTCATTCTGACATAGAAACGGTCAGAATATGCACATTCATTGCATTTTAGTTGTTCCTCACAAAACTTGCTCAATTGTTAGAAGCAGCAGGGGTAATAGGTAATAGATGAGTAAGTTACTTCTGTGACAGGAGGTCTGACTTAAAACCATAATAACGACAACTGGACATATCCAGAAAATGTGGGAGTAGGCAGGCATACACCATGTAAGCCACTGTTTTTAAAATAGGTCATTTTATGCAATGACATATGCTAAGATTTTTTAACTGGCATATTTATCGTGGTTTATGGTTATTTTGTTTCAGAATGTAAGAGAGTGTTTTTTACCTGTCATTTCAGCAACTTCTTTATAGAATGAAAAGTTTAACTGTCCTGTTTAAGGCTGGAGAGGATTACATTCTGGAGTCTGGTGTACAAAAAAAATCCTGGCTGTGCCTCTATTAAAAAGCACATTCCTTACCTTCTGACCTTATTGTGACAGGTTACTTGGGAAACAGTACATGTGATAAGAGGTGGATATCCCTGACAATGTCTGGGATTATGTATGGAAAGGAATAGGACTATTTGGCTTCTGGAATTTCCAGAGGTTTTCCATCATCTGCTCCCATGATATAACTGTGTCCCCAGCTCCCTAGTTCTTCATTTCTACTTCTACAGTTTGATAATGCTGAGACATTCCTCACAAGAACTGCAGCCAATTTTCTTTTATTTTTTTCAGTAAAGCTCACTGTCGGATGTCCTGTTTTCCTTCAGTCAGATAGCTGTCTCTTCTTTACCTCCTGTGCTGTTTTTTTTCCTGGCAATATTGTGCATTTTATGAACCCTTTCCTGTTGGAGCTGGTGTGCAATTCTTGGCCTAGCCTCTCATTCTGGGCTCCAATATGACTCAATCCCTGCCCAAGAAGTGGGCCTGTGAATGCCTAATGAGTGTTTGAATTGTGTCATTTCCTTGGGAGAGACCAACAGCTCCTTCCTCTGCCCCATTTGCAGGTGCTTTAATAAAACAGCACTCATGAAAAGCTAGGGCTAATGTTTATTTGCTGAAGAGAGTTCATCCTCCTCCCTAACAGACTCTACATCTTGCTCCATCTAATGCTACCTCCTTATTAACTGACACTGCTCACCACAGAACAAAAAGGCTTCCATCAAAAAGCTAGACAGTCATTAAGAAAGCTTCTGCCTCTGCTCTTGGTAAGCTCCCTTTATCATGGTACTGTCCAGTTGGCCTGGAGTGACATACTGCCATACAGCATTTTCATTACCAAAGATACCTTGCCATTTCTGGCTCTTTTACTGACAAAGCAGTGATGAAATTTCATTATGAAGAATAAATGGTGTATCCCCTTGGGGGCGACATCATCATGGTGCTGTTAACCTCAGACAGAGGCATGAGAACACCCTCCACCCCGCAAACCTCAACTCCCCTGTTTGTAACTGCTGCTGCTGCAGATAGATTTGAAACATTTGGCATTAGTAAGGTGGGAAGACAGGGATAAAATGTCGGTAGCCATGTCTCCCAAGGTCAGGGAGTCCCAATCACCAGGATTCCATGACCTCTCCTACAGAATTTGTTTGGTCATTAGCATAATCTACAACTTTTTGCCAGCACCAAAAGTGCCATGAACAACTTCCAAACTGCTGGTGTTGAAACCACCCGTGCCTGTGCAGCAGTCATTGTCACCGTGTCTGCAGCCTGTTGACCCAGTATTGCTGCAGTCACATGGTACTCACCATCACTGACACACCTAGCCAGTATTGCTGCAGTCACGGTACTCACCGTCACTGACACACCTTGGATTACAGGCAGCTGCTTCTTACCTCATGATGTACTCCCAGGACCTGCTACCAGCATTAGAAATGGTTATGCTTCCAATGTCTGTACCCCCTTTATTCTTTTCATCTTTGGCCACAGCAATTCCACCACCAGTTACTACCATTCCATATCCCAGATCCAGGTTGTCTATAGTTCCAGAGTGGCAGTAGGGTTAGTGTTGCAACAGATGTTGATGCAATTCAATTTAATGCCTAGCCAACAAATACTGCTGCTAATAATGACCATTCAGGCCCTGTATGCAGCAGTCCAAAGACAACATAGACCTTCACAACATAGTTTTACAGCACAGTACCCCAACAGCCTTCTCAGGACCCTACACACACCAGCTTGTCTGCCTGTTGAAGCCCCATCTTGAAGTCCTCTCCCAAAATGTCATTGAAGATGTAATCAAATACCACAAAAACATTCATCCTTCCCCTCAAAAAATACCACACCACTGGCTTAGAAAATGAGGATGAGTTGGCCTCCCAGGTCACACCTCCCCCTGAAGGCACCATTGCATTACCCCAGGGAAGGATGCATGAGTTCCCAGACATCATGGCTGGTCCCACTACTGCTGGACATTTTAAACCAGGATGGCTTGGAATAGCTCTTTGACCATAAAAGAAATCAGAGGTAATCCAGAAAGCAGGAGTCAGGTCTGGTATCCCACCTGTCACTCAGAGGGTGACAAAACTAACAAGAAACAGAGTATAAAGGATTAGTCCAGATAAAATCACTTTAACTAGCAGATCTAGGAGCTTCTCTTTCTCTGATGTCCTCGCTGTGGGAGGAATAAAGAACCCTTGTTGAAGTTTAAAGTAGTTTATTCAGTTAAGTGGGTAGAGGAACAAGTGTTCTTGTTCTAGGTAGGCAAAATGTTATGCCCATCTAGAGACTGGTCAGTCTAATCCCCTTGTTAGTGAAGTATCCCTTAAACAGACTCCCATGCCTTAGAGTTCCATGATCCACCCACTGGACAGGGAGTCTGAGATGAAGAACAGACTAGGGAAGCACACCTTTACCTCTTCCACATTCTCACCAAGGATGCTGAGTTGTTAATATACATGATATATTTTCCACTAGAACAGTAATAGCGAACCTATGACACACTTGTCAAAGGTGACACATGCCACGACATTTTGGGTGATAAGTGAGTGATCACCAACACTCAAGTTACCAAAGACACTTCTTTTGCATTCGTTGCTCATGTGAAGTGCACTGAATTATTTTGTGCCAGGAGCATTTGACACGGCAAACCCATAAGGTTTGCCATCACTGCACTAGAACCTGGTGGACCAAATAAACTATGTAAAACAAGTATTTACAGTCAGGGTAGAGAGCCAAGAACTTGAAAACCTAACTGTCACGTCTTCCAGCCTGACTTACCATCATATCTGTATTATTTACACCTTGATTGAGAGGTCAACAACTGGCACTTTGCCATACACTGGTACACCTGACTGAGGCTTACTGGTTTCACAGAAGCCAAGGTGGCCTTCATGTAATCCACATTCACCAGTTCTCTCTTGTTTAGTAAGGACATCAACAGGCATCTTGAGGATACAGAGGAGAAGGACAAAGCTGTCATAGCTGTAGGAGTCACACTCCAGCCTCCTCAAAGGACACTATTCAGCAGAACTCAGAAGATCCAAGATTGGATGTGCTTCTGAAATGGTCTACAGCATCCTTATGAAGGGAGAGAAGGAAGGAGCAGATACAGGAAACCCTTTCCAATGGTAATAATGTCCATAGGAACAGGGGCAATGGCTGCCAGTCAGGATGCATTGAGTACAAAATAGGCAGTTCTCCCATGGAATAGCCAGCAATGTCATTAATCTTTCCAAAGCTTCTGTCTTGTTGAGGTAGTTTTATAAAGTTGTCTCTCTGCACATAAAAGTAGCTCAAAAATCATTTGGGACAAGAGGGTAAGGGAATGATTCCCCTTATCAGTGGTTCCCCCAAATAAAATTCCTTGTCTGATATACCTCCAAATCAGGATATGCAGGCAGTGCAAGAGCTATCTGATGTCCTCCACAAAGAGCCAACCAGGAGGTGCCACCAGACCACAGAGGCAAGGCCACTATTTAAGGTTCTTTTTAATGATAAAATGGATTTGGACCTCAGGAACACAGGCATATTCTGGATCTAAGAGGCCTAAATGACGACATGCAAAAGTAAATATTTTCTATGTTCATAATGTGGACTAGTTTCCCATGTCCAGTAAAAGGAGATTGGATGTAGTCTTCGGACGTTAAATATCTCTGCCTCCAGTTAGGGGTCTGCCATTTCTGTAGCCATTTCTAGAGCCATTTCCAGTCCACATTCCTGCCCTTCAGTCTGCCATAGCCCACAGGCTGTTTCCCAAGTGTATGGTGGAAGTAGCAGCTCTTCTCCAAATGCTATGAGGAGCCAAGGCTTTTTCGTACTTACATGACCAGCTCCTAGCTGCACTATCATAGGATGCATTATTTCCCAACACATTGTCTCTGATCAGACTGTTCCACCTTCTGTGCATTACCAGCAATACAGCTATTTCCTACGTAATGATTAACAACTGAATTACTTTTCTAGGAGTATACTGAACACCTTCCAGGCTAAAACCTTCTTGAGCCTAGAGAAAATCCAAACCACAGAGGATATGTTCAGCAGATCTTGTTGGCCACAGTTTTGTACTCAGACTACTAGACTATATGGAAACAACCATTTCCATGGTAACACATACCCAGCTGTACATAAGACCCTTCCAGTGGTTCTTCTGACAGCTGATAGCATCAACACAAACAAACCCTTTTTCACATACTTACTGTGTCTTACTGGTGTGCAAAGTCTCTGCAACAATGGTTCCATTTATCCCAACCTGGACTTCAGCAGGCCTTTCAAGGACCCCTGCCAACCTACGTGCTCACCATTGATTTGGCTTTATGGGGGGGTCATTTCTAGGATAAGATAGCACAAGTTCATAGTCCCACAGAAATTTTAACTGCATATCAGGGTACTGGATCTCAGGGGATGTTTCTTGGCTGTCAAAGCCTTTATGGGACCACTGGCAGAAAATAGAGACAGCATGTCAGTAGTGTGGTACATCTGGGGGACCACGGACAGAACATGGAGACAGCATGTCAGTAGTGTGGTACATCTGGGGAACCACGGACAGAACATAGAGATATCATGTCAGTAGTGGGGTACATCTGGGGGACCATGAAGAGAACATAGAGACAGGATATCAGTAGTGTGGTACATCTGGGTAACCATGGACAGAATATATAGACAGAATATCAGTAGTGTGGTACATCTGGGGGACCATGGACAGAACATAGAGACAGCATGTCAGTAGTATAGTACATCTGGGGGACCACAGACAGAACATATAGACAGAATGTCAGTAGTGTGGTACATCTGGGGGACCATGGACAGAACATAGAGACAGCATGTCAGGAGTGGAAAGTACATCAACAAGCAAGGTTGAAATGCTAGGTGTGAGTGTAGGGGACAAAGCTCTTACTATGCTAAAGGTGACCTACATTTAAGCAGCAGCTTGGGTGTCCATAGGAGATAGCCAGGGAGAATGGGATTGAGCATCCATTATCAGATCACCCGTCCCAGTGGGACAGTGGGGGCAGCTCTTGCATGCCATGAAGGTGACACCTAGCAGGAGCATTAGGTCTTGCCAGGTGAAATGTGAGAAAGCTGAGTCCATTCTGTCATTGTGCTTAACTCTAGTAAAGCCAAGAAGAAGGCAGCATGTGCAGTCAAGATTCCCTTTGGAGGCAGCTGTAATGAGCTTGGAGGAGCTACCAAGGAGGAATGGGGTACTCCCATTTGAGAGAGAGTAGGCTGCCTCCCAGGGCCTGCAAGCTGACCTGCTGCACACCACCTGGCTGTCACTGGGAACAGAAAGGCTGATTAGAAGTCACAGTTGGGACTGAGTGACTCTTGTGTCCTTTGCCCAGGAATGGTCAGTTTCCAAGTACCCAGAATGAATGTCTAGTCTGGGTGTTGGTAGTGGAGCCATCAGGCAAGGTCCTTGAAGGGTTCAAAAAATAAAGGAGACACTTTTTCCTGTTCTGTATGCAGGGAAGTCATCAAACTTTGGGACTAAGCCATGGAGCACAAACTGCTCCTACTGGCAACTCACATACTTTGAGAATGCTGCGTACTAGTGTACCACCTCAGCAGAACCATCTACTCTCCCCACAAGTGGTCATTAAATGACACCATAGTGAAGACATTGAATGCAGGGTACTAGTGTACCACCTCAGCAGAACCATCTACTCTCCCCACAAGTGGTCATTAAATGACACCATAGTGAAGACATTGAATGCAGGCTACTAGTGTACCACCTCAGTAGAACCATCTACTCTCCCTACAAGTGGTCATTAAATGACACCATAGTAAAGACATTGAATGCAGTGTACTAGTGTACCACCTCAGCAGAACCATCTACTCTCCCCACAGGTGGTCATTAAATGACACCATAGTGAAGACATTGAATGCAGGGTACCACCTCAGTAGAACCATCTACTCTCCCCACAAGTGGTCATTAAATGACACTATAGTAAAGACATTGAATGCAGTGTACTAGAGTACCACCTTAGCAGAACCATCTACTCTCCCCACAAGTGGTCACTAAATGACACCATAGTGAAGACATTATTTATGCAGAGGTGTGACCATCCAGTGATATAACTGTTTGCTTCTCTACTGAATGCAATGTCCAAAAATAACTTCTCGTTCATCCTGAGGACTTCATCACTGGGCAGTGATGACCTGACAGAGAATTGCCTGTAAGGTCTCCTTTTTGCCTACCCCCTTCTCCTTTTTACCTACCCCCTTCCTCTTGCCTCCAGTCCTCATAACAATGCAGAAAGCAAAGTTACTAATCTTAGTGGCTCCACTCTGGCTGACACAGAATTGCTTTCCTATGTTGCTGCCGTTAATTCTTGAGGGTCCTCTCTGACTAATCCCACTCACTGACCCAATATCACATCCATCCAGCAGAGTTCACCCCAACATCAGTGCTCTCAAGCTGTCAGTCTGGCTTCTCCGGTTGTAATTTTACCAATAACCCCCACATCTTGAACAGTGTGACAGAGCTCTTATCAGTCTCCCAAAAACCATTATAAAAAAGCAATATTTTATACATATTTATATACATATCACACTGCAGTATGTCGAGCAAGTGTTTGGTTGACAGCTGCTTAGTCGCTTGCATGTGATTGACTAAACAGCTGATCATTAGGTATGTGAGATCTCACAATTCCTAGGGCTGGGTAATATTCCCTTACCCCATGTTTGTGCAATCTTGGAATTAGCGTTTATAAATAATAAGGGGTACAGCCCCCTATATAGGAAGTGAAATGGGGCTTGTCCTCTGCAAAAAATGTTTTTTTAATTGTAAATTTTGCATGCTCCAAGGCTGTTTCTTTGTGCATATGTACTGGCATGTCAACATCAGTGTTTTTGACATTTTTATGTCAATGTTTTGTTAAGTCAACAGATGTATTCAGTCACAAGGACTACATGTACATACATGGAATAAATTCAAAATGTCAAAGATTTCAAGGATTCTGGTGGTGTCTAAAGAAAATAAGACTGTCTTGAGAGGCATCTTTCTTGCAAGACCACCTTTAAAGGAATTGGTGCCTCTCCGAGATCTTTACTTTGTCTTAGGAAAAACTGACCCAAATTCCATTTGAACCTTCCTCTTCCACAAAGCTTAAGTTTCGGTCATGGAAAACCCTATCCCTGGTAGACATCACCAAAGCCAAAGACTATTGAAGTTACAATCCCTCTCAGTAAAGTCCCCATAGGTGATCTTTGATAGGGCTCCATTGCACAAAAAAGTCTTTTTGTCAAAGATTGTTACTAAAACTAACCTTAACCAAACGATCCATTGCCCTGTTTTTTTTACAAATTATCAAAATAAAGGGGAATCCATCTTACATCTTAGAATGTTCATAGGGTGCTGAGGTGCGACATAAGCAGAAACAAAGAACTTAAAAAGTTAGACCAGCATTTATGTCCTTTGGTCTGCAAAGAAAGGGCTTGAGAGTTTTCCCTCTCCAGAGAGATCTTGGATTGCATTTCTTATCGTTATACCTAGGTGGGATGAAACTTTCCCTCTGCTCCAAGGACCATTTAACTAGGGTAATGTGCACTGCAGTGGTATTCCACAAAAATGGATCTATAAATGCCATTTGTGTACAGCAGTATGGCCATCCATGAGCATGTTTTACAAATACTACCAGCTAGATGCCCTAGCAACGGCTTTGGGATAGGCTAGGAGTTTTCCTCATTCCGTCCTTGACCCCAACTTCTGCTACACAACCTTACCAAGTGGCAACCCTTTTTCCAGTTTTAGGTTGCCTGTCTGCTACATCTGTGTCATATAACAAGGGATAACAACTCAGAACTGCAGAATTGGGATCACAGCTTCATTATGGGAGCTGACAATGGAAAGAGCATCTAAGAAACTTCCAGATGTTGGGCAGTCCTAGTGCGTGCAGCACTTGGTCCTGGATGTAACTGAACATCTGTCTTCCTACAGGTTATTATGCTAAGACATAACTTTCATTTGTCAGGTGGTGAGAAGTGTACAACAGTCTATATAAAAGCATAAAAAGCATATAGCATGATGGCATCTAAGTGCATGTAAGAGCTGATGTTTGTTTATATTCTGGTATGCAGGGCTGTCCTTGTAGAGAAGAGCAACGTTACTCAGCTAACCAGGGACTTGACAGCAGAAAATGAGAGGCAGAGGATACAGCAGATGGTAAGGAGGTTGTCGTTTTCTAACTATAATCTACATTGTTGCTCTTGTGATATCTGGTTGTTTCTTAGAAGAAGCAGCATACTAACCTTAAAAATGTTTTACAGAAGCCATACAAGTTTTATATCAAGGAACTGTCACAGTTTAACTTTTTTATTTGTTTATGAGTTTTTTATATGCTGTTAGATAACACACCTGCCTATTTCAGGGTCAGAGGTCGAAAGGAATAATAGAAGGCATAAGAGAAAGAGAACCAAACCATTTATGGAGAGTGAGAGTGGAATTGCAAAGGATTCACATTTAACCATAATAAGAAGTGAAACTGTTCCATCATGACAACAGTTAGCTATGCTTATAACGTGTATCCAGAGCAGACATGTGATTGCTATTGGACACTGACTATCATGTAACTAAACATTATCCCTAATAGATGTACAGTGATCCTGATCTTAAACTACATAATAGAATAAACACATCTGTCTCCTTACAGTGTCCCAAGGACTGGGCAATGCAGATATGGGTTCTGCCTTTAATCTGAGAGACTTCCCAAGGACCGGGTGATGCAGATATGGGTTCTGCCTTTAATCTGAGTGACTTCCCAAGGATGGGGCAATACAGATATAGGTTCTGCCTTTACTCTGAGTGACTTCCCAAGGACCGGGTGATGCAGATATGGGTTCTGCCTTTACTCTGAGTGACTTCCCAAGGACCGGGTGATGCAGATATGGGTTCTGCCTTTAATCTGAGTGACTTGGGTTCTGCCTTTACTCTGAGTAACTTGAGTGACTTCCCAAGGACCGGTGATGCAGATATGTGGGTTCTGCCTTTAATCTGAGTGACTTCCAAGGATGGGGTAAGATATAGGTTCTGCCTTTACTCTGAGTGACTTCCCAAGGACGGGGTGATGCAGATATGTGTTCTGCCTTTACTCTGAGTGACTTCCCAAGGGCCGGGTGATGCAGATATGGGTTCTGCCTTTAATCTGAATGACTTCCCAAGGACTGGGCGATGCAGGTATGGGTTCTGCCTTTACTCTGAGTAACTTCCCAAGGACGGGGCAATGCAGATATGGGTTCTGCCTTTAATCTGAGTGACTTCCCAAGGACGGGGTGATGCAGATATGGGTTCTGCCTTTAATCTGAGTGACTTCCCAAGGACAGGGTGATGCAGGTATGGGTTCTGCCTTTACTCTGAGTGACTTCCCAAGGACTGGGCAATGCAGATATGGGTTCTGCCTTTAATCTGAGTGACTTCCCAAGGATGGGGCAATACAGATATAGGTTCTGCCTTTACTCTGAGTGACTTTCCAAGGACGGGGTGATGCAGATATGGGTTCTACCTTTACTCTGAGTGACTTCCCAAGGACCGGGTGATGCAGATATGGGTTCTGCCTTTAATCTGAGTGACTTCCCAAGGACTGGGTGATGCAGATATGGGTTCTACCTTTACTCTGAGTGACTTCCCAAGGACCGGGTGATGCAGATATGGGTTCTGCCTTTAATCTGAGTGACTTCCCAAGGACTGGGCGATGCAGGTATGGGTTCTGCCTTTACTCTGAGTAACTTCCCAAGGACGGGGCAATGCAGATATGGGTTCTGCCTTTAATCTGAGTGACTTCCCAAGGACTGGGTGATGCAGATATGGGTTCTGCCTTTAATCTGAGTGACTTCCCAAGGATGGGGCAATACAGATATAGGTTCTGCCTTTACTCTGAGTGACTTCCCAAGGACCGGGTGATGCAGATATGGGTTCTGCCTTTAATCTGAGTGACTTCCCAAGGACTGGGCGATGCAGGTATGGGTTCTGCCTTTACTCTGAGTAACTTCCCAAGGACGGGGCAATGCAGATATGGGTTCTGCCTTTAATCTGAGTGACTTCCCAAGGACGGGGTGATGCAGATATGGGTTCTGCCTTTACTCTGAGTGACTTCCCAAGGACCGGGTGATGCAGATATGGGTTCTGCCTTTAATCTGAGTGACTTCCCAAGGACTGGGCGATGCAGGTATGGGTTCTGCCTTTACTCTAAGTAACTTCCCAAGGACGGGGCAATGCAGATATGGGTTCTGCCTTTAATCTGAGTGACTTCCCAAGGACCGGGTGATGCAGATATGGGTTCTGCCTTTAATCTGAGTGACTTCCCAAGGATGGGGCAGTACAGATATAGGTTCTGCCTTTACTCTGAGTGACTTCCCAAGGACGGGGTGATGCAGATATGGGTTCTGCCTTTACTCTGAGTGACTTCCCAAGGACCGGGTGATGCAGATATGGGTTCTGCCTTTAATCTGAGTGACTTCCCAAGAACTGGGCGATGCAGGTATGGGTTCTGCCTTTACTCTGAGTAACTTCCCAAGGACGGGGCAATGCAGATATGGGTTCTGCCTTTAATCTGAGTGACTTCCCAAGGACGGGGTGATGCAGATATGGGTTTTGCCTTTAATCTGAGTGACTTCCTAAGGACAGGGTGATGCAGGTATGGGTTCTGCCTTTACTCTGAGTGACTTCCCAAGGACTGGGCAATGCAGATATGGGTTCTGCCTTTAATCTGAGTGACTTCCCAAGGACAGGGCGATGCAGGTATGGGTTCTGCCTTTACTCTGAGTGACTTCCCAAGGACTGGGCAATGCAGATATGGGTTCTGCCTTTAATCTGAGTGACTTCCCAAGGACGGGGTGATGCAGATATGGGTTCTGCCTTTAATCTGAGTGACTTCCCAAGGATGGGGTGATGCAGATATGGGTTCTGCCTTTAATATGAGTGACTTCCCAAGGACAGGGTGATGCAGATATGGGTTCTGTCTTTAATCTGAGTGACTTCCCAAGGACTGGGCAATGCAGGTATGGGTTCTGCCTTTAATCTGAGTGACTTCTCAAGGATGGGGTGATGCAGATATGGGTTCTGCCTTTAATCTGAGTGACTTCCCAAGGACGGGGTGATGCAGATATGGATTCTGCCTTTACTCCGAGTCAATTCCCAAGGACAGGGTGTTGCAGATATGGGTTCTGCCTTTAATCTGAGTGACTTCCCAAGGACAGGGCGATGCAGACATGGGTTCTGCCTTTAATCTGAGTGACTTCCCAAGGACAGGGCGATGCAGGTACGGGTTCTGCCTTTACTCTGAGTGACTTCCCAAGAACTGGGCAATGCAGATATGGGTTCTGCCTTTACTCTGAGTGACTTCCCAAGGATGGGGCAATGCAGATATAGGTTCATAGTTTCATAGGTAGGTACTAGGCTATCTGCCCGAAGGCATTTATAAGCCTAGCCAGAATGTGTTGGCTTTTGCCGCTCCCTTAGATTAGTTCCCTGTGCCTCTGTACAGCAGAGCCACTGAAGTGATTCCCAGGGTAAACTTTCTGTTTCCCATCCACTCATCAAGGTTTCTCTTGAAGAGTGTTAGCAAGGAGCTCTGCCAAATGTAGATTGGAATCTTGTTCCAAAGCATGGGAAGTCTCTGGGACAGGAATCTATCCCTCCAGCACGTCCTATTTATTGTTGTAATGAGGTTTAGATCCCTAGAGCATGTGGCTCGAGGGGATAAGGTTTTCTTTAGGTGGAGCATGTTCATCAGTTCTGGGTTGGACATGGCCTTGTATGTCAGGCACCTATTGGGGTGGCAAGAGGCTTGGCCAGTATTCGAAAGCCTAAGGGTGACAGGTGCAAGCAGTCTCTAGTGAAGCAGTGTGGGCTTGTCAAGGTCCTTTAAATCTAAAGCTATGTCAAAGGTCACTAACTAAGAACACAATACTATTACTAAGACAAAAGGTGACAGAAGGTCACTGATTAAACAACTTTTAGTCAAAAAGTTAAATAAGCCTAATAAAAAATGAGGCCAAATATGTAAGTATGAAAAAGCACACAAGGGAAAGGGAAACTACAGATAAAGTTGTAAGAGCTTAGCTAACTATATATTCAAGAAAAATATCAATATTTAGAAATGTAGGAAAGTAAGGTTTTTACAGGCCCGAGCTAGGGAGAACCTCTGATCTGTTGCAGAGGCAAATTAGATTGAAGGTAACTCTAGGTGCATCATGGGATAGGGACCCGGCCTCAAACTATTTGGAAAGCCCGAGCCTACCTTTCCTCTGAGTGACTTCCTAAGGATGGGGCGATGCAGATATGGGTTCTGCCTTTAGTGTCAGTGACTTCCCAAGGATGGGGCAATGCAAATATGGGTTCTGCCTTTACTCTCAGTGACAACCATCATCTTGATTCTTAAAATGAAAAATTTAAATAAGAATTAAAGCCGTATAATTGCCATTTCCATGATATCATACTTAATATAAGTTTAAAAAAAAGCATCCTGTGGTCATATTTTTTCAGTACGCAAAACAAATATTTTCCCCCAACACTTGCGCTAACTAATTCCTTGGCTGTGGTTAGCTGAGTTGCATACAAACATGAAGCCCCGACCAAGAGTAGAATGATGTGGCTGATCCTTTTTGCCTCCCTGCCCCGAGGAGGACGGACAGGGGTTGTATGTTTAAGAAGTGTGCATAACACTGTGGGTTGATGGTGGAGGCGAAGAACTGTATGAAACGGCTTGTAAAAGGGGTTGGGCTATGATATTGCCACACCAGCAAAAGTGAGAACTACCGCTAACTCCACCCATTACTTGTATCCTTCTAAGTACTATTCATCACAGAGGGGAGTTAGGGAGCAAAACACCCACACCTACATATAACCGTAAAAATAACCTTAGGGTACCAAAACTTGTCAGATACATTTGGCAAGCATAGTTAGGCTTACAAAGGCACCCTGTGGTGGTTGACCTAGTAATCACATATGAACCTATGAACTCATCACAGTATAAGGACCCCACCATGTCTGCTTTCTGTCCTTGGTGTAGTGGCAATCCAAACCCTTGGTAACCCTGTAGACTTCCGCCCTAGAGGTGGACCTTCCTGTTGAAGGGTCATGCCAGGGCATCACCACCAAGCATCTGGAAGCCAAGCATGTAGAACCAAGGAGAACAAAAATACAGAGAGCAATTAAGAGGGGTCTCAAGTCAATAACAGTTGGGGGGGGTGTAAGAAAAGAAAAACTCCCTGGTTGTGATGAACATGTTTGTCACAGAATGTGAACAGAGGCGTTCTAAATTAAAACTAAACAGAACTTCCACAATTTGATGCTTTACCTTTCAGGTCTTTAATTTGGAAATGCAACATATAAAACAACCGAAATGGAATGAAATACGTTTTGAGGATGATGTTGACTAGACTTAAGAGCAGTGGAATAATTATTGCCGGCACACATGCAGACATTAAGTACTCAAACACATTCCAGAGGAAATGAAAACATGAACAGTTTAATTCTGTGGGGGAGCTCTCATTTGAATCTACCAACCCAGCAATGTACCACAACATTGGAAATTTGGCTTAAAAAAATCATTACGAAACAATAATGGTGGTGATATGAAATGCAGATAATATTTTCTTTTTCAAAATAAATAAGTAAATAAAAGATGTTCCTTCTCTGAAGCTGTATAGTCAAAGT
Source organism: Protopterus annectens (assembly GCF_019279795.1). Taxonomy (NCBI): domain Eukaryota; kingdom Metazoa; phylum Chordata; order Ceratodontiformes; family Protopteridae; genus Protopterus; species Protopterus annectens. The sequence continues at coordinate 451,980,863 of NC_056740.1, forward strand.
AATAAAAATTAACCTCCTGATTACTTTTCTGCAGGTTTATGGTTTTAATATGTTATAATGTAGTTATATGAGCCTGAATTTACTGCAGAAAATTCTGATTCTATGAGTTCTTCAGAATGAATTTCAAAACTTCGCCAGATATGAAAACACACACACACACACGCACATGCATGCACGCACACACACACACACACACACACACACACACACACACACACACACACACACACACACACACACACCATACTATCCACACACAAATTTCATTCATTAGTAACAATGCATAGGTTCTTGTCATGTAATGACACAATGCTTATGAGAAAGCTGTGTAAAGTTAATGCATTCCAGATCACTTTACAAGGCAATGATTCTGTCACCGATATGCAGCAAAGCAAACATCCTCCAGCTATGATGGCAAAATCAGTCTACAAAATGAAATCATTTGCTTGATGCCCAGATGATATCCTTGTAGGAGTGCAAGATTATATTAGGATGGTATTTCACATTAACAAATCAAATCATATTTTATGAGCTAGCTAGCTGTATGATGTGCCAAGGTAGCCAAATTGCATTACTATAGCCTAGCAAAAAAATACCACTGAACTTTGAATCTGCCACGTGTAAAGACAAAACGTGGTAATTAGATACACATTTATAATGTTTCTACACACTGTAGTATCCAGTGTACCAAACTGCAAGATATACAAAACAAAAAAATGAAAGCATAGAAAAAATGTATAATTTGACATAAGATAAATGCCGTTATTATTGTTAAATTTTACATTATTGTAATTATATCTTCAGCATGGGGGGGTCCACTTTATTTTCCAAGTTAATCATCAGTTTCTTTGCAGCCAACATCAAAAGATCTTATACAGGAACTCAGCACACATTCTATTACTTCTGTCTGTACCCAAGAAATCAAGAAAATGGATGGGCCAAGGGACCTAATTTTAGCTAAGTCCATCACAAATATTTGTTGAAATCCTGCTTGAAATGAACTAGTTCCCCACAGACCCAGAATGTGTCTCCAAAAACTCCTGACCTATACAGCAGCTTGAGTGCACTGCTTCAAACATATGGGCAAGTCCCAATGGGGTGTGAAATATCTTAATAAGTACTGCTATTCAAAAAATCTAAATATCCTTCACTTTGTGGTATTTACATAGGTTCATAGGTTCACAGGGGATTACTAGCATAACGTCTCAAGAGCCTTTACAAGCCTTGCAAATATAACCTGATTTTACCCAGTATATGGCCACTAGGGGCAAGAGGATGACATGGGTTTGTGCCTCTGCCCTGAGTATTTTACAAATTGCCCCTGTCCATAAGATATATAGGCACTACAAGCTGTGTGAATTTGCAATTCCCCATCAATCAATCCAAGCCTGTTCCAAAGAAGAAGCAATGTCGGATGTGAATAGGAATGATGTTCCAAAGAAGGAGCGAAGTCTGGCGTGAATGGGAAGCCTGTTCCAAAGAAAGAGCGATGTCTGACATGAATAGGAAGCCTGTTCCAAAGAAGGAGTGATGTCTGACATGAATAGAAAACCTGTTCCAAAGAAGGGATGATGTCTGACATGAATAAAAAGCCTGTTCCAAAGAAGGGATGATGTCTGACATGAATAAAAAGCCTGTGTTCCAAACAAGAACCAATGTCTGACATGAATGGGAAGCCTGTTCCAAAGAAGGAGCGATGTCTGACATGAATAAGAAGCCTGCTCCAAAGAAGGGGCAATGTCTGATGTAAACAGGAAGCCTGTTCCAAAGAAGGAGCGATGTCTGATGTGAATAGGAAGCCTGTTTCAAAGAAGGGGAAATGTCT